>NC_084965.1:8719075-8954075 GCF_949316205.1 Platichthys flesus
TGAGACAGCACTGGACCCAAAGGAAATTCAAAAGGATTGCATTGATACACATTCACTTTCTCAATTTATGAAGTTTAATTTAGATAAAACTGATGCAGTATAACAGTTCCTCCTATATGAAGATTATAATATTCACTTTTTTTTTGAATATGTAATTTGTGCTGCTGCTGAACTGCACTGGAAAACACTGGTATGTGTTCCTAATATGTTGTCCATCCCATTCTTATGAATGAAGGCCTACTAAATCTTTAAAAAAGAATGAATATAACCCAGTACTGATTTGATTAGCCAGTTTCCAGAAAGAGTTTGGCTGAATGTGATTGTTTTAATCTGCTTTTCTTTTATCGTCACGTGTCTCAGGACTGGATCATTGCTCCGGAAGGCTACGCAGCCAACTACTGTGATGGAGAGTGCTCCTTCCCCCTGAACGCCCACATGAACGCCACCAACCACGCCATTGTGCAGACACTGGTAAGGCCAATACACTAGAGGTTACCACTACCAAATATCTCCTAACATTTGAGGACTCACACAGGGTTTTACATTCCTTCTTTAAAAAGCTTTTATCTCTGTGAGTTTTAATTAGTTTAATGTTACTTCATTTTTATGTAATTATATTGTTGTTTTATTCTTATATGAAGCTTTTAATATATTATTTATTTGGTCTGGATTTTTTAAGGATACAAAGCAGGTAGAAGTGATGGTAAAGACGTATTTATTTAAAACAGTATTAAAAACTGTTATTCAATAAAGTATTATTTGTGGATTGATGGAAACGCTGCTGTATCACACAGGAAGAGGCTTTCATTTTTTCCTTTGTTTTTCAGGTGCACCTAATGAACCCCGAGAACGTACCGAAGCCGTGCTGCGCCCCCACCAAGCTGCACGCCATCTCGGTGCTCTACTTTGACGACAACTCCAACGTCATACTGAAGAAATACAAAAACATGGTGGTACGGGCCTGTGGCTGCCACTGACACCTTCAAGGACCAATAATATTTGAACTGATATAAAAAAAAGGGGGAGGGGGGGGTTGGCAATGGGCTGCAACTGCACCAGCGACTCCTGAGTGAGTTTGACCTCCAGTAGACACCGGTTTTCTGCACAAATCCTCAGCCTGCAGGGAAGGTCCGCCCCTTACGCGTTGTATTCCAATAATCCTGGACAGCTCAAAAGCTCATTTGTCAACAAGGCATCAAACTAAGTAGGGACCATTGAGAAAACGTCCGACTTCCCCCTACTCCATTGCTGAGTCACCAAAGGGTCAATCTTTACTGGCTCCGGAGTGGAGTCTTTCCTCCAGGGGTCTGCAGGTGAATGAATGATCATGTGTGTGTGTGTGTTGCGAGGGGGTCAGTCTCTCTGCGTATTAAGTGTTTATGGAAGAGTGTGTATGGACGCCGAAGAGGCTACTGCACCTTCTCCCTCACTGAGAGGGCGACGGCAAACCTGAACTGTTGGGGGACCAGTCTAAGTGCTGCTTACTTTCCCTTCTCCCATACAGATACATATACTTTATATATATTTAAAACCAAGTGGCTCAACTGTAGTCAGTGACATAAAATAAATGGTTTGGGTCAGATGGAAAAAAACACAAGAGCAGTTTCCTCTTCAGATGCCTTCAACCCAAAAAATCTAATACTGACTGACAATTGGACTCATTTGTTTCATATTTCCTTCCTCTTTAACTGATGTATTTTCTTCTCAAGCCATATTTGCCTTCCTAGAATATAATATGGACCAAACCAGAGTAACCGCACACTATTTTAGCAGTGCACCGCTGCGAATATCCGCTCCGTGTCAATATTTGCCGGGCTCACGCTGGGCTGCGACTCGCCGGGCTGGTTCAGCTCCTGATGCATGTTCTGGCTAAACTGGTGTTTTTCCTCCAAAAAACTGAAGACTACAGCCTTATCCCTCCAACGTACCACAAATGGCCATTTCCACGTTGCTGCACTCGCAAAGTTAACAAACGTTCCAGCCCGGACAGCTCGGGAGACATCATGGAAAAACATTTAGCGAGGCACACAGGCCGACAGAACCGTTCCTGTGCCAGCTGTTTGAAATTAGCCCTTTGCTTTTTTACCCGGAGGGTAGAATTATGTCGAGATGTGTGTCCAGTAGCAAACACTCTCCTCATTTGAACATGTTACTGTGAGTTTTGAATGACTTTTAGAGACCATATTATAATGAAAAATTAATACCAGTAAAAAAATCAAATTACCTTACATGACTAACCAACTATAAAATTACAAAATATACCTCTGGTAAGCTGCTGTTTACATTTGTGATCATTTTTAGACTGTTTTATTGTAAATACTTGTACATTCTCAGCTTATTTATTGCACCTTTTATTAAAAAAGAAAATTCACATACCTTAATAACAAAGACAGATGCAAAAACACTTATTTTTGAAAAAATTTATTATGAAATCTCATGTTACAACTTGCCATTATTTACTCTTTTTTGTACAAAATCCATGGGAAGAGCACAACCCATGACTCACAAGGAAAAAAACTTCTCACTGGAGTTATCTTTTTTAAGACCATGTGCTATCCATAAAAACTTTTACTGACAAAGAACTGTTGTGTCTCACTGTTTGTGTACCTGGTTTGGACAATAAATGGCACCCTGCATTGTGCCTTTGCAATGTATTGGCACGGCCTTGTGGATGGATGCAGTTTGTTACATCGCTACATGATTAAACGCAGGAAAAGGAAATGAAAACCCTCAAACTGTGAATCCTACTCAAACCTTGGCCTTTGACAGTTAAATCCCTCAGTCAGGTTGGGTTTGAGGGGTCATGTTATGCCCCAGTATGCAGGAGACTAACAATACACCTAACCAATGCTTATAGTGAGAATAGGAAGTTAAAACCAGTCGAATAATGGTTTATTTTGGTTGATTATGGTGGCTTAGCAGCCAAGATCAGACCCATTACCCATGTAGCAGTCATAGTCACCTACGTCCAATTCAGGATCTCCAAGATACGGTGAGGTACACACAGAAAGTTCCAAGCATACCAGAAAACGAACGCAACAGGCTGCCCCTATTAGGGACAAATGAAAAAGATGGTAGACGCAGCTGGTTCAAACACAATAACTAAATAATCCTAAGAGAAGTGATGTGATGCTTGATTTGAGCTTACGTTCTTTCAGTAATAACATTGCTTTATAAAAATGTCTGACCGCAGAGGAAAGCTTGTAAAAGCATACATTTGGTGATATTTTGACATGAGGGATCTAAGGAAACATTTGACTGTGTCTGATGGGTGTTTCTGAATGACCAGAAGAAGCAGTGAGTCTACAGATGTTCAGTTACAGAGATATGGAGCGACATGGTCCAGGCCTGAGAGGCTGAATGCTAGGAGGAGCAGAGGGCTGGAGGAGTCGGAAACGAAGTCGGGTGCATGACTTGGATCTTTGCTAATTTTCTGTACTTTCCAACAAGCAAGAGAAATTAATCAGATCTTTATTTTGTCTTGATCACAAAGAGTAAAAAATGAAGTGCCGTCCCTGTGGCATGTCCGACTCCCTTAACAACAACAAAGCCTCCGTTACAAACGCCCTCTAGCCTGGGTTTCCCTGAGAGTTAAGTCAGACGAGCCATTAGTGGAGTGGATATGAGGTTCCTGCAACTTAACTCAAAAAAAACATCACATTCGGGTGACGTAAGCTTTTAACTAGTACCGTAACATTAATGGCTCATGATTTAACAACAGATCCCATGTATAAAAAAATTCATGTATTTAAAAAAAAAGTGAAATGGCAACAGAAGTTTAAGTCAGAAACAATTGATTTTTAACCAGGAACATTTTCAGTGTTACCCATTTAATAAACATTACCTGTCTGAGGAATTCTGGTTCTGATCAATTGAGCAGTGCTTGCAAAGTGAATGTCAGACACAGTATTACTTCATGTGCAGGCCCAACTGAAACCATATTCTCCCCATTAGGAGACTTGAGGTTGAATAACAGCAATGACAAATACATCAGATCCCAAACTGAATCATTCTCTCCTTGAACACTGTAGAAAGAGCAGACCACCAAACCCGAGTGGAGAGAGCTAAAGGGAGAGTTCGCTTCTGTATGAGAGCGAGCGAGAGAGAGAGTGGTGTCCTACTGGTCAGATATGCAGTGTGGGCGCGGACTTCACAGTTTTTCTACAACTCGTCTCTCGCCTGCCTCATGACGAAGCCGTGCAGGCTCTCCAGGTCCCGTCCTCCGTGGTGCTCGTCGCCCTGGTTCCCTGCCCTGAAGATGATCAGCGTGGGGTAACCGCGTACCTTTGAGGAGAGGGAAAACAACAAAATGCTTTTCCATGTGCTTACTCAGATGGAGAAAAAAAATGAAACAGGAGCAAACTAGGGCAGGTCTTTCGGAAAGATCAATAAAAGTTTACGAAGTCTATTTTTAGCAGGGAGAGAGGTCGCACTTTATAAGCATCTAGGGGGATTACGATGAAAAACTAATACCAATAAAAAATCTAAATACCTCACATGGCTATTGTACTTTGTACAAAAAAAAGTAAAATCCCATTACTTAATGACAAAGACAGATGGAAAAACAAACTTGGGTTTTTTGTGATTGTTATGTAATCTAATGCAACCTGCAATCCATTGGTACGGCACAACCATGACCCTCAAGGGGAAAAAAGTTCCACCATGTGCTATCCATAAAAAACATTTACTGAGAAAAAACTGCTGTGTTTGTGTACCTGGTTTAGACAATAGACAATTCCCTGCATTGTGCACATGGACTAGAGGCTTATTCAAAAACACTGCACATGAAGATAAGGAATTTATCAAAGTTGAGAACCACTGTTGGCAGTAATGCAATTTACACAGTGAGACGTCCACATACGTACAGAATACTTGTTGCAGAGCGTGCGCTCAACAGTGCAGTCCACTTTGGCTATCTTGACATCAGTGAGGCCAGGAAACTCCTTCTTGGAAAGATCCTCCCATGTTGGAGCAAGATTCTTACAGTGGCCGCACCTAGAGAGGAGGATAATAAAGCAATTACATCATTTGAACAGTCAGAAATACTTTGGAGAATTTAAGTTGAGGGTTTGACCCAATTCAAGATTCAGACTCTTGACGTTTGACTCAAATTCCTTTCAGGCATTTAAAGAATAATATACAACAGAATTTAGGGCAACTCATCAAGTCCTACCACTACTTTGTTTTATGATGAGCTACCGATACTTTGACTTTAAGTTAATCCGCCCAAATCACACGCTCTAGGCTTCACACTGATATTACAACGTAAAATAACAAATGTTAATAACTACTCAAAGAGACAAGCCTATATAGGACTCTTAAGGTTTCAGGAAACTTAACTCTAGGTGATGAAGCACAAAAAATTCCAAAAGCATAAAATAACTTGTAAATAATGACGCATTAATTTAGATACAGGCAAATAAAGTTTCTTAAAATGTGACCTTACCATGGAGCATAAAACTTGATAAAGGTGAAGCCCTTTGCCACTGACTCATCAAAGTTAGTCTCTGTCAGGTCCAACACGCTGGTCTGTTGGAAGGGAAAGATTCTCACATTAAACAGTGCTAAATTATTTTGAGTTAGGTTGTTGCATAAAGAATCTGCCAAGCACTTTAAATAACGCTGATGTATAACCTGGAATTGGTAGAAATGTAGGATTATAGACTCTAGTTATCAGAAAACCCTAACCCTAACCCTATTTTATTTAGAATGTATGAATAACTGCTCAATCCTGCCTTACAGATTTCTGTAGATCCAGCTTCAACATGCTTTACAAATAAACCAGCACCAAAAACCAGTAGATACATAAAAAATAATCTTGTGTGTCATGTTTCCTGTTGGACCAGTCCAGCCTTACCTCCTCTTTAGCCGGCTCATCGGTGGGGATCTCGTTTGCTATTTGTTCATCGCTTGGTTCCTGCTCTGGCTCCTCAGCAGTGGCGGCCTTCAGCTGATTGTCCACAAAGTCTTTGAAAGAGTCCAAGTCTCTTTTTCCTTTGTACTGTTCCGTCTACAAAAAGACACAGACACACAAGCATTTTTAGGAATCATAAAAATAATACAAATTTTAGCAGAATTCTTTTTCAGGACAGATGGATGCGGGATGTGGCAAAAACTTGAGCTGAATGTCATTGGATGCAGAGTTCATTTAAAAGTAAAAACTTCTTCCTCACCTTCTGGCCATTGTTGAAGAAGAGCAGTGTGGGATACCCCCGCACGCCGTTTTCAGAACACACCTCATAGTGCTGTGTACAGTCCACCTGTGACATGAATACAAGAAAATGCGTTGATAAAGTAGAATGGTACAGACAACTGATACCAGGATGTTGAGATGCTGTGTGAAATGTAAATGTATTACGTGGCTATTGCAACATATGCTGTCATCCCCATGTCCTGTTTTTTTATTCCTGATTATTCAAACAATACGATGCCACATCACACTCTGCAAATGTTATTACAGTGTAGTTTTATGGTAGGAGTGCAAATACTAGATAAGACAAAGTATATCAGGCAAGAATAGGACAAAGTTTCACTCTCCAAACCTTGATAATAACTGTCTTTATTTCCCAAATGACTGTTGCTAAAAGAAAAAGGTGATGTAACACAGTGGAAAATGTGACATTTTCAGGAATGTGCTGCAGACATCCAAGTTCGAATAAATGTATTTTTAAAACAAAAGTGTATCAGTTTGAACAAAAATGTGCAAATTATCACATTCTGTTGTATTTGTGCTTTAAGCAGTGTCCCAATTTTTCTGGATTTAACCCATGTCACATTGCAGCAGGATCTTGTGAAGCTTTACACAATCTGCAGGACCCACCTTCCCGATCTTGACATCATCGGTGTGCTCTAAGGTGTTGGCCAGCTGTTCCCAGGTTGGTACCATGGCTTTGCAGTGGCCGCACCAAGGAGCAAAGAACTTAACGAAATGAGCACCTGCAGCAAGAGGAGAAAAGCCAGATAAGAAATTGCAGATAATAAACCAGAAATTTCAACACAAATGGAAAAAGACGAATATGAAGTAACACATAAAATACCTTTTAGTGTTTACACTGACCAATAAAAGTACAGAATTCTGTCCTAAAATGAGGCTGAACAACTTTATGGGTTCATATTATTCATCTGAAGGAGCGAGGCAAAAGGTTGACTCCACGAAAAAACCCTTACAGCTGCCATAAATGAAATTATGCACCTCTTACATTGAGATTATACACAATCAGTTCCACGTTTATTGCAGCTGTCCCCAAAATATGTAAACGCTGTTTCAAACATGCAGTTGCCATAATCAGCTTTTCTTTTTCATTTATTTTTCATAAAAAGTCCAAATATTCAACTTAGGCAGAGTTGGAGAAACATCATTCCAAGGAGAACATTTTTGCGAGCACTGTTTATTTCTGAAAATCCAGAAACCTGAGGTGACAGGAGACAGGTGTTACAGCTGGTAATGCATGACTGGTTGTGATTCAGTTATTTGTGTTGAACTGTCAGTTATGTAAATCATGGCAATGAAGAGTTTCCATTCACTAACGAATGATCCACAAACACTGCACAGTGTGGCCAAGAACCGAAAGTAGGTTTCAAAGTGAAGACAAAACAGAACAAGTTTATCTGTTGAGGCAGGATACAGCTGTGTAAATACACAAGAAGAAGTTACCTATTCATTTGCCTAGTTCGCTGTTACAACAGTACTCAAGTGAAGCATTAAACAGCAGATTTTATACTGGATCTTTACCTTTGGCTATATGGGCCTTGAAGTTCAGAGCGGTGAGCTCATACATGCCCTGTTTGGGCTCTGGGGCTTTGGGGGGCTCCAGTTCAGTCTCTGGTTCCTGGAGAACACACAAAAACAACCACCTATGAACACCACTGTTCTCAACCACTGTTCAGGGTCACTATAGTTTATGAACTTAAGTTAAAGAAAACAATTCACCCCAGGCTGCTCCTGGAGTGTCTGCAGCATCCACGTCTCCATGGACTGCAGATCTCTGGACCCCTGGTATTTCACTGCCTCCTGGTCTGGCCTGAACAACTTAAGCCTACACAGAACACAAAATATTTTTTGATTCCCATCTTAAGTTACATAAGAAGATTTACTCCATGCATACACAAACCAGCTGTTATAAAAGTTTTGTAAATCGTTACCCAGTGTCTTCTGTGTTTGCAGGTGTTGTATGGCAGTGAGCAATAGCCAAGATATAAGAGGATGTCATTAAGATACAAAGAGAATGTTTAACTAAATGCAGGTCAATGTGTCAAGTCTGTCAATAAGTGATGAAGACAATTGTTTACTTGTATGTAAGACTTGATTTTCTACTAAATATAACAGATAGTGCCTACTTTTTAGTGAGTTTTCAGTTTCTGTTCATGACTGAAAAATTCAAGCTGTCTAAACTGACTTCATCCATGCCAAATACTTACGTGGGGTAGCCTCTAATTCCATGTTCATTGGAGCAGAACTTGGTGTCCTGGACGCAGTCTACCTTCACCACGTACACCTGAGGATCATCCATGCTGTTGTATTTGTCTCCCAGTTCATTCCATGCCGGCTGTAATCTCTGGCAATGGCCGCACCTGGACACAACAGTGGTATATACTCTTAAAATATATTTTTCAACTGACCCCACTTCCTTAAGAATTACATGCACTATAGCCCGGTGATAACAATCATATATAATGGTTTGATTGGTTTATGGTAGCATATATGAGGCGTGGTATTCCTGGAAATATCCCAGTGCAGATGGTGGCCTACTGCAAAAACATCTGCTTTCTCCACTCTCCTCTGAATGACACAAAGGAATAAATAGACTTGCAGGCAAGTATAACAGGGTCCAAGCACCCTGATGCAATTTGTATTCGAGAAGCCAAGAGCATTAACCAACAGGGGCTTCACAGGTGGTCTCCTTCCCCGTCATCTGCTACTGTGATTCGCTGCCTTAGTAATCCAGCTGTTGTTGATGTTAACTGGCTTAATGTCCATGTTTTCCTGCCTGTTCCCCAATTGATATTGTTAACATGGTGGTATTGTGGCTACTGAGTAAGCCTTGGAGTCATGATCCTGCAGAATATATCTGCTATCCGCGTCATCGTCCAATTAACTTAGGTTGCAGTGAAATCTATCAAAATCAGATCAGTCATCTGTGCAAAACTTTAAACCGTATACATGTAAATCAATAATATCACTTCCATGTTTCTGAAGATCCAGACAAGTGTGATGCAATTCTCACATTTGCCAACAGTCAATGCAAGACCATGCAAGGTGAGTCCTTATGAGGGTATATTGCTTTATATAGTGGGCAATATTGGGGTGGAACAAACATATTTTTAATTGATATTCAATTCCCATACACTCAGAGGATGGCTGAAGCATGTTGACAACTGACAAGACATATATATGATAGAGGCTGTTGCATAACATGATAGAGGCAAATTGGATTAAATAATGGTAAAATAAGAGCGGTATTAATCATAAAGTGATGGAGGAAAAACTTCCTGGGCATATTGTGTATTGTCTTTATACTAAATGTTTTGTAATTCTTAGCCTTTTTAAAAAGGAGTACAACAGGTTCTACTACTAATGAATTAAATATATTACATCAACTCTAAAGGATACATAATCCATGTCAGGAACACCAGTCTTAGACAGTAGTGTTGGGTTTTAGAGAAAGGTTTGGTAGTGGAGCTACCTGATGCTTCATGTGGGAAACTCATGACCTGTATTCAGCGTTTGACAATAAAACAACATGTCGATCAGCTGATCTTATCTCCATCTTCACTCTCTTTCTTTATCACCATCTCCTGTCTCTTCCCTTACAGAAGACGATCCCACTAAACCAGACCAAGTTCCTCATCCGGGACCTCTGGAGGGTCCGTGGACCCCACTTTTGTTACCGCTGACACTTCACTAGTCAATCAGTGCCTGCCACGTAAGCGCAGCTCCCCAACTTTACAACTCTGCATAGTGAGTGACAGTAGCAAGTCAAAGTGAATCAACTAATGACAACAAACACTTTAGGTTGTTGCAGTTTGTGGATCAAGATTCTCTAGAAAGTTTCAATAAATTCCACCAGAGAGAAAAGTGGTAGCACCGAGGCGCGATGTGTAGAAGTACGCTGCAGATGGCTGTGCAAACCAGCTATGCTAGTTAGCAGCTGAGCTAACGACGCCGGTAGGGAAATGACTGTGTAGCCAGCTATGTTGTGTGCTAACTAGCTTGCGTGCTAACGAACCGGTTAGCTGCAACTTCAGAAGTCCCTCACGTTCACATGTTCCGTGCACGTGAGGGACACACAACTCAGAGTGCACGGCTGTTTTCAACACGTGAAGTCAACGTGTTAACGTCATTTTGAAAAACTTGGTGACTGTTCACTTACCAGGGGGCGTAAAACATGACAAAGTGTGGAGCGGTGGGCACCGCCTCGTTGAACATCTCCACCGTGTACGAGTGCTTGGCGTGTTCATCTTCTTCTGCCTCCGCGTCGCAGAACACACCGGAGAAAAGCAGCGAGGCTAAATAAATACACGACAACAACGCCGGTGTGCGGTTCAGTGCAGGAGCCATGGTGAGGGTGTGTGTGTGTGTGTGTCCCTGCTGGTGTACTGTAAAAAAAAAAAAAAAAAAAAGACCGACTGTCCTCGTGCACGCCCCCTCCGGCAGAGTCAGTCTAGAGGCAGGCACGCTGTGGATGAGGAGCAGACATGGAGATCAGTGCAGAAACAGCTGTGAGCGCAGTCAGGATGTTGTGTAGATCTGCGGATCCGCGTCCAGGCTCACTCAAGTGCCGGCATTCCCGAGAGTACGGAAGCCTGTTTGGTCAATCTTTATGGCTGTGTTTTACTAAAAATAAAGATGATAATGATAACTCTCATCTGACATTTAATGTTACGAATATATTTTTCCACATGAAAGAAGTACGGCGGCCGAGAGAGCTCAATGCTCAATGGAAAAACAACTCAGTTTTAAACAAACAGCTTCATCAAGATTTGACGAAACATGTGCTGCAAAAAGTCCCCACACATGCAAATAAAGGAACGAGCTGCAAGTTGTGAAAATGACACCGAAAAACTACCGAAAGAATTATGAACCTGGGAGTAGTTCAATGCTTTCTGAAGTTGTTGGAGTCTGCTACTCATCACCTTATGATGGGAAGTACAAAGACTGAGACAAAGATTTATCCAGTAAAAATAGCCAGTCCAGTCAATTCTATGTGTCAAGTAATCAGAAGCTGTTTTCAGACATACACAGAACTCCGGATCATCTCCTGATATTGTAACAGATGCAACATTTTAAAATAAAAGCCATTTCTGCAGATTTTAGACTCGTGAGCCGGGCTGAGAAATTCTGCAGAAACTCTGGAGGATCTCTGGAGTCATGTCTGACAGCAGCTTGAAAGACAAGCACCACTACGAGCTACTTCCTAAACAGAACCGAACCTTCATCAATACTTATGATTCCTAGCACCTGTGTTTACCTTCTACTTCTATTACCTGCCATGAAAAAGGACTTTGAGACGCTCTGATGAAGAATATAACAAAAGTGACTTAGTTGAGCGAGCGCACGAATATGCTACTGAAATCTATAACGCTGGCAAGCGGAAGTGAGACGAGATGGTTAGCACAGATGTAACCATTCAACCATTTGTTTCACATCTGACATTGCACATTAACACATTGGCTTGTTATTGATTGCAGTGAAATATCAAATACAACCAGATTGCCCAGGTTTTAAAGCTGCCGGCTGTTTTCCGTTGAAATTCATCTCAACTTTCCTTGATCACTGTCTTTTAACTGGTTTAATTGTGGAAACTGGGGTAGATCTCACTTGACCTTCGCAATGACTTCACTTGTCCTGCTTGATTTATAACAGGCAGCCGACTCGACTGGCTTGATTCACAGCTCATTAACATGGGACTTAATTAATTAAGACCACAATCAAGATTATGAATGTGAAGTTAACCAAACTTCAAATGTGAAATATTACTTGAAATCCTAAAGCAAAGCCAATGAGGTCATCCTAGGAAGGTTAGTGAGAAAAACCTAATTGGGATATAATGTGAGAGACATTTAGGAGCTTGTAGTAACACAAAGCCAAACTCGTTGATTATAAATGGTTCGGTAAATTCCAGCTGGCCGGGGCTCTTTGGCCGGCAGCGCAATTTTCCTTCACACCTAAAACTGTCTTTTTTTTTTTTTTACAACAAAATGGCCTGTTATAAGTAATGTTATAAATTTATTAAGACATCCAGGAGAAAATGAAATATTATGAAAACAGACTCTGGAGAGCACAACGTTAACATTTTACATTAACTGTGAAAATATGGGCACTCAGGAGTCCCATTAGTGCCGGTTCACATGGCAGGCGGACAGTTGCTTTTCGACACCGATGGTCAGGTATGAGTCACTTAACCTCCTCATCACATCTGGAGAACATTTTTCGGCAAATGCAATCAATCCAATTTATTACATTGGATAAATAGTGCCTCTTGTGGGGGCTTTAGCCTTGTGCAATGGGGACAGTGAATATAAATCGTGTCTATTCCCACGATTAAGTGTGTTTGTGTGCGACGGTTCCCAGCGTTCCAAGTACCTGCTCCCTCGCTGGATTCAAAGGCTCTTTGGCAAGTCCTCACTTTTCCTTTCCTCTTTAATATAGACGTGATTTCATGAAACCAAATATGTACAGAATTTCTCTTTAATCGTCCCCCTTTTCCTTTCATGTGGACAACAGGAAGAGTGGGAAGAGGGACTGAGGAGGTTACGGCATGGAAACGGAGGTGTCACCCCGAGCGGCACTATGGTAACACTTTCCAGACTGTGGAAGCTCTTTCATAAAAGCGGGTCTTGAATGTCTATATTCTAAAAGCGGGTGAAAATGATCCTACCATGCACACTCTGTGTCTCGAGTAACATATATATATATATATATATGTATATATATATATATATATATATATATGTGTGTTACAGGCCGAGGTGTTTATGTGCTCTGTGTGTAGATGAGTGTGTGTCTGAGGCACCTAGTGTCAGGAGATGTCCCGCATGTTCCCTAGACAACCATTAAAATTCCTCCGTTAAACACACACACACACACACACACACACACACTATTTTGTCCACAGGGAGTACAGGCATTCAGTCGAGAAGCAATATACTTGTAAGAGACTCCTTCCCAGAGATAGATGATGCTACAATGACCCCAAGGCTGACATGCGGCGATCTTTAACCTGTGGCTCTTAAAAACTCAAATGTATTTTCTCTTTGAAGAACTTCATGAAATGTTCTACCATTTGGCCGTTACCTCAATTACAGAGAGCCAACGACAAAAATACAACACATTTCGGGAAAATAGACGAATGTAAATGTTATTTAAAGAGAGTTAGAGGACAAGACTGATAGCAGACTGATAGCAGAAATCTGACCCAGGCTGGATGTGCTGCTTCATATGCTGGATGTGCTGCTGGATGTGTTGCTTCATATGATTAACATATGAATAGGATCTGAACCAGATCTTGACTAGATCCAGAAACCTTATTCATTCTGGATCTATCCCGCAGTGCAAGTGCAATATGGGTGAGCATTTTATTTGAGATTAATTCCCCCCACATGACAAAAGGTATCCCACAGGCCAGAGTCTTCCACGGGGGGGCTTTATGTTACCATGGCAAGTCAATAACCACTCATCACTATTTAATGTCATATAGCTGTGATGATTATGACCAAATTTCCACTGACATGTTTTACATTTGTCCCAGTGAAGTGGAGGTCGCATAGTTGCTTGCTTGATTGATAGTTGTGGGCGTCTACTGGTTACCCATTGTTGATGGATAGGCACCTTGCTGTACTGTGGTGTAAAAAGAAAAAAGAAAGATTTATGGACCCCGGGGAACTGAGGGCAGTTTGAATATTTTCTTAATTGTCTTAAGTGACAGTTGAGGAGCTCTTTGTTCATGTGTGTGAATCTAAAAAACAGCACATGCCGTAGTTTCCATCATATTGTGGGCCTTTGAGTGTTGAAAGAAAATGTGTCAATGACCTACTCCACAACTGAAGAATCAATGGAAAATGCGTTTTTATCTGGTCAGACTGGTCAGATACAAAACATAGAGAGGACAACATTTCCAAATTCTTTCTGATTTATTTCCATATTTTGACCCCTTTGTTTGTTTAGTGAAAACATCATAAAATATATGTTTTTGTTGTTTAGAACATTGATATCACTTCCTCATCCACCCATTAAATATGATGCTACAGCAGCAGTGGGTTGTAAAGGATTGTGGTAACCACCTACAGGCTACTCTATAGATCTCTATCTAGTGTATTATGTTGTATTATTTTAATCTGCTTTTCAACACTGCCAAAGAAACCACAGAAAAACTCCAACTCCAACTTTCTGGAATATTTCTGAGGGAACATTTCTCACCAAATCTAATTGTGTCATCTAGATATATGGGAAATACGGCAAACCACTGCATTCAACCCACAACATGCCATTTCAAGATTAATGTACTTTTTCTACACTTTATGCAAAAAATACTAAATTTAAAATGAACATTGTAGGACCACTCTTCACTCCAAGATACTTTTCTGACACGCATTCACATACATTAGTGTGACGCACTGACTTCCGGCTGGGATCAGATTGCTCCGTCCTGCTCACACTTCATCCTGCAGAAGATAGCAAGAGTAGATCGTCTCCATTAGCGAAGCCTGTAGATTGGTCTCATCATCACTCCGTCTACAGGTGTGTTGAATAATATGAGGACAATTTGTCCCTGAAGGACCTGATTGGATCACAATCTGTCCTTGTGTGTTCATATGTGCATTTACACCTCAATAACACATTTAATAACATATGTACATATACTTGAAGAAGGAATCAATCTTCTTCTGTCTTTTCCTTTCCAGAACAAAAGGAAACAGTAAGAATGTTGAAAAATGTCATTGGATGTCAGTTGTGTTGAAGGGTGTGAATTCCAGTTTCCGTTAGTGTGCGGGTGTTACAACAACCTTGACACCCACGGGTGCAAAGCTCCTGTTCAGAGCAGTCTCCATGCAACTGGACGTCATCAAATCCAAAGCCAGACTTGTTTCCATTAGGAATACATAGACGAGTCATGGCCGTGAGTATCATATCCGGGACACAGGATGTGACCAACAGAGGAGAACCAATGTCATTTGCAGACAGCTTTCTGGATCCACTTCAGCCGGCACCTGTGCTGGGAAACGACAGCGGAGAGAGGACTCTCCCACATATTTGGAGAAATCCCAGAAAAAAACATTCAAAGGATGGAAATCGGGACGCACCTTGTCTTTTCATCTGGCTGGCTAAAAGAGGGGAGATGAAGTTAGACAGTGTAAGAGTGGAGTGAAAGAAGGGAAGAGTGTGAGGAAAAGAGGGAAAGAAAGAAACAGTGGTCATGTTTAATAAAAACAAAGAAAGCTGTGGGATATTTAGAGAGTGGACAAAAGCAGAAGGAGGCGGAATGATATGAGGTGGCTGCATTGGCTGTGGATAACCTTGAGAGCTCCTGCTGGATCCCTAGTGTTACGTTCTACCACGTTCTGCTGGATTCAGCCAGATGACTTAGTCCGTGCCATTTGTCCTGAAGTATCCACACATTTGGAATGACCATGATTTTCCACAGGGCCACTGTGCTCAGAGGGTCAGCTGCGTCCCACGGCAGGAAACCCCTCACAGAAGCTGCACACAAGTTGCATATCGAAAGACAAAGCACGTTCCTTCAAAAGTGACCCTGTGGCTCATTTGTTTTGTCACCAAATACAAACATTGACATTTAGTTTTTTAACTTGTCATGAAGTTAAATCCCCAAAACCTCAAGTTTGAATAACATCACCGGCGATGAAATGGTTTCTAAATAGTGGGAGGAGGTAAGATTAATGAGTTTTGAGCTTTAAGGGAGCCGTCACATCATCCATCTTTGTATACAGTCTATCGTGCTAACACATGTTTAAAAACTCTGCATTAAATGATAACTGGTGTGAAAAGGTTTCGAGAGACAATCAGACACATTGGATACGGGGAGGAGGAAATGCTGGAAACACATGGAAACCAAAAGGAAAAAGGACAAAAACAGAAGAACAACTGGAACGGCACAGCTGTAATAGTTACCTTCCCTGGAGGAGCAAAGCAGTCAATATGAATCAGAGATGAGGTCTTCTTGAAACCGTTTTCATTCTTTGGAGACTTGGCTTGTTTGCTTCCACTTGTCTTGTGTCTCTTTGGTCCTGTTTTCACCATAAATCTCTGATGTGCAATAAACTGGTCTTCTCTATGAAGATTCTGATTTCTCTGAGACATTTGACGTAATTTAGCCACGAGTAAAATAGATTAGGTCGAAAAGAGCAAGGGTTGGATGTTAGATCTTTTTTTTACTTATATATTTCTCAAATGTACAATATATGCCAATGAATAATCTTGAGCTATTACGTTTTTTCCTTTGTCATACGTTATTTTCCCAGGAAGTTATAGCCGGGATGGACAAAGCCATGAGTACAGATGATATGACGCAAATAAAAGGCGACAAAAATGAAACGTCCCATTACCTTGAATGAAATAAAGATTTCTCGTAGTTTAAACATTGTTGGGAACATTTTAGATAATGTAAGAAAACATGTCAACAAAATACATAACTTAATCTAGTAAATAGTTCTAGTTGATTTGACACTTTTTAATAAATTCTTATCACATATTATATCTTAAATAGATTTCCTGTTAATGTTTACATAAGGCGATTACTGATCATAATACAGTTGTAAGGAGCCCTGTCATGAGACTCCAGGCTATCACTTGCCGTCTGGTCTTTGCACTGAGCCAAAAAGTAGCAGAGCCCTGCACTTTGTTGAACATTCAAACATGTGAGACTTCACAGGTGGTGACAGGACCCAACTCGACTCGGAGGCCGCCTTTCACAGATGCTTCTTGGGCCGGTGCCATCGCTGTAAAAGCCCCACTTCCTGCTGGTAAAACCATCAGGATGTAGTGGCCAGAGTGTGAGGGGGTTGATGTGGGGTAGAGAGAGACGGAGAATAGTGTGGATGGAGGAGAGGAAAGTAGAGACAACAAGGGAGTTTGAGAAAAGGTGAAGTGAACTTATGAATATCCCGGTGTTTCCAAATTACATGCCTTCAGTCTCTTGGCACGGCAGCGGTAACATTTTCAGAGAAAAACCTGCAAATGAGTCATTTGAATTTGATGACTTTGGAGCCTCAACATGATATATTTATTAAGCCTTTATGCAACATATTCATTTATAATCATTTAAAATACTTATTGTATGTTGGAGATCTCTTGGGTCTCACAAAGCCCAGTTATAAGACAAGTTTAGAGTACTCTCCATCCATTGGTATAAATAATAATAAGAGAGCTCTTACAATGGAGAGCATCCACTCTTCTGAAGTGTCCTTGAGCAAGTCACGGGCATGCTTCCATCTCCTCTTTGTACATGAAAAGAGGCAGCATTTCCTAAAACAGTTCAATAGAGAATGACAAACAGTTTGTGGAAAAGTTTCTCTCACATGCACCGTCCATCTGCAGGCGTCACGCTACAAGGAAAGTAGGAGACTAAAGGGATATTTCAGCAGCACTGTATTTTATATGAGGCAAGCCATAAATGCCATCAATAACCAATGAGGCCTTACTTTTCCTAAGCAAAATACATACACCCCAGTACCTGCTGCCTTCATTGTGTCAAGGCTTGTTTTTATTTTCTCATTTTGAGACAGATGCTGTCACCCACTTACTGGCACTTGCGCTGGCTCTCATGGAAAATGTAAAAGAGGCCCAGCCTCGTTGAGGTCAGGCTGACATTGCCAGTGAGAGGTGGCCAAGTCACAAAACAGATGTTTGCTGTTTTTCTAAGGATGATTGGTTCTCTGCGCAATATCGGTCCAAGCATAACCCGGGTCCCTTTAACGGAGTCCAGAGTTAAAGTGGGCCGACTGGAGTAAAATATGTGCAATCGGGTGTTTTATCGTGAACTTGGGTCTTATTGTATGCGTGCTCCCGAGGTCCTCGGGTCCTTTAACTGAATTTATGATTCTGACAGGTGTCTGGATTTGTCTGTACTGAAGCAGGTGTGTAATAAAATGATCTGATGGTTCACATGTAGGAAAGTTGTGCTTATGTGTGTGCTCTCCCCACTGTGTCATCCTGTGTAAGCACTGAGCACAAACAAGCTTCAGGAGGCCTCTGTGTGTGTGTGTCCCTTCAGGCTGCACCTCAGAGCGTCTGCAAAGGCAGTCAGGGTTCCTGGTACAGGTCTCTCCACAGAAGCCATTAACTGGTGCGTCTGTTGGAATAATGTGTTTGAATTGGCTGCAGGGCCGCAACAGGTGCTGGGAGGACTGGCCTGGAGCGGCTGCTCACTGCCGGCATCTGCAGACCCGGGAGCAGTCAACCCTTTCTCTGTGTCTTTACTTCTCATCAAGGCTCTGTCCTCCTTCTCTCTTGTTTTTCTTCCCTTCTTTCATTTCCTTCCAACTTTTCTGGTGTAATTGCTGCCATTTGCTACGTCTCTTTCTGTATCGCTCTCTGAAGAAGTTTCTGTCTTGATTTCTTATTTTCCTCCTTTATCAGGTATTTTCTCTTCTTTCCCATCTTTCCCCTTCTCCTCTTCCTGACCTAGTTGATAAAGAGCTTTGTTGAACTCCTAACACATCTGCCTGTTAGACAATGACACTACTAGTGCAGAGGTTCTAAGTAAAAATCTATTAAGTGAATTCATAAATGAGAGTCAAGAAAAGATTCGGACTACATTCAAGTGGAAAAGCCAGAAGTTAAACATCAACACAGGTTTCAATCTAACGAATATTTTACAATGATTTTATCAGCGACGTTCCCAAAATAGTGAGCTGACCTTAAAGACCATATCTGTTCCCTTTAAACCTTTGGAAGACATTGATTTACTTGGACCTTTATGTTTTTTTCTGATTTATTCATGTTTATCTCCAGTATCTGCTGAAGGAAAGACCTAAAAACTGTAGGTCTACAGTTCGGGACATATTTTTCTGTCCGAACCCATCTGAGCATGAGAGAAAACCAACCGAGCCCAACAGGCGTCGTGTTTTTTGTGTCCAGACAAAACCCGAGCCTGATGCAGTGGAGAGTTGGTGTCACCCTGCACCTGACACACATGATTGTTGCTTGTTTTGTGTAACGTAAAATCGGCAAAGCCAATGTCGTCAGTACGACCCGAACCTGAACCCAAATATCATCCCAAAGTCCTGGCGAGCTCAGGCTGGGTATCCACGCTAGCAGAGTGGTGGTTAATCCTTTGGCATGAATTGAACCATGTAAAATTTTACCATGTAACCAGCTAAACCCGATTAATTTATAGATGTCATCTTTGTGATCTGTTCATTGTATGTTTTCCTAGTCATAATTATCATAAAACTACTTTGTTGGCTAAAGACATCGGTTTTCAGGGAGCTGAACAAACACGTGTGCAAGAGATTACGTAGCTGGTGAGGAAGATGAATACATGACACGTTGTTAACCAGTGAACACCAGACCTGATAAATCAAATCCCGGATAAACAGTTGAACCGAAATCATCAATTGGAATAATTTAAATCTGAATGAAAAAAAAATGCGCATGCGACTGCAACGACTGAGTGCTAACAAGATGAGAGGACTTAATATGGGCATTCAGTGGGTGAGTCACACATTTAGCTCAGGACCCCTCACTCCCTCTGACTCTTCCTCTCTCTCATCCTCAAGGTAAAGCCATTATGTTTGAAACGCAGCAGCAGCAGCACACGGGAGGGAAACAATGAAAAGCGAAGCCCAGGGCCGTCCCGGGGCCCTGAAAGACAGACATTTGCCTCTATTGAAGGGAGTCCACTCCCATGCATTCATCTGCCAAGAGCGTGTCTCCATGGAAAGACTCCCCTGCTCCAAACATGCACGCAGAGACACAAAAACCACAAGTCTGTCTCCTGAAAGTTACGCTTATACACCGATCAGGCACAACAATAAAACCGGTAACTGGTTTTATTGTTGGAGCAGATTGATGTGTATCCATGACCTGTTCCGAGAGAGCAGCTTCTTAACCATCAGTGAGGTGATTTAAAACCTCTACTGTTCTTTCACTTTTTTCAATGGCCTCTGGACCATGTTTGGTTCAGATCAATATCAGGGGAGGATCCAGTGAGATTGTCTGAGTGTTTTTATCACTATGAGATAAGTTTTTTTGTGTTTAAGACTTATTTTAAATAAGCACATGTATAGGGACTAATATCTCTGAATATGTATGCTGGCTGAGGTGGATGCTGGATAGAATTAGACTCACTCAGGTTGAATTAGTTTGACTGTGCAGTACTCATCTCTATCAGTGCAATTCAATTGTCTAATGAGTAATCCTGTTACAATGTATATATTTTGCTCTCATTGTAAATATTCCGTTTACATTATAAACAATATTTCTCTTCTATTTATAATTTTATATTACCCTAAATTCACATTGCATGTTAACCTCCAGATAATACTGATGAAAATGTACCAGTTGTGGGACTAATACATTATTATGTTATTATATCTTGCATTAAGAAATAAGAATATAACAAAAGACATATTATGTTCCAACGAAGGCTGGAGACATTGAAACCACAACAGGAGATAAGATCAGGAAAATACCTGTCGGGTACAGAAAACAGGGAGAATCAAAGCCGGTGAGAAGGTATGTGTTGGAAGTGACGCCACACATTCCTCTAAAGTCAGGAATCTAGACAACAACAAGTCCTGCTGCTGCTGGTGGCCACCGGCCCATGTCAGGCCATTCTCTGCGTCGTCTCTGGCTATTGTTCCCCCCATGATTGACTGAGGAAGGTGCTTGTTGTTGCTGGACTCTGACTTGTGTTTCTTGGACCCGGCAGGAACACGGAGCTGGTGTGTGGAGGCTGTCTACTGAAACCGAACAGATGCAAAACATCACAGACAGCTCGGCTAATGAGACCGTGTGCCTCCTCTAGAGCACAAAAGATGGCGACAGTGTGTGTGTGTGTGTCCGACGGAGAAGGAAGAACCTGGCCTGAGTCGGTACAGACTAAAAACTGACTCCAGTGTGAGCCTTCCCCGAAGAGCTTGTTAATAAAGGGGTGCCGGCATTTATAGTGAACGTAGGGACATTTCATTTTGAACTCCTTTCTTTTCAGTGATTTGCTTTTGTATGCCAACAAGTGGTCGTCTTCTAAAGCTGCCAGGGGCCTGAGAATATCCAGCATGCCTTGCAAGCTTCCCTCAGAAAAACATAAATGTATTCAGTTCTTTCACTCTCCCGCTCTTACTTAGCAATCCTCTCGGTGAACGGTTGCCATTGCCAAAGAATTCATATTTTGCCTCACCTACCAGCACCCATCCCCGACCCTGCACCCATGCTGTGCAGTTAAGCCAAGTTATTAACTTAGCAGCGCAGCGCTTTTGTTCACTGGCATTTTCATTTGGACCCCTCTGTAATTGAGTAACAGGGACCCGTCACATTGCACAAAAGGAAAAGAGAGTGGAGCTCGCCGAGGCTGGAAATTCTCACATAAGCCGTCTGCAGAGCGAGTGGGTGAGTGCAAAGCTCCAAGCTTTCTAATGATCCGACACAAAAATACTGAGCCAGTGTTGCTGTTGCCTGCTTTTTCTCACCGGGCCACCGAAATGAAAGGTGATCGGGCCAAAGAGAAAACGCTGGGAGACGCCAAGTTTGCTGTCAGCCTCGTAGAAACTGCAGCAGTCGCATGACGTCAAGAGTAATTAACTTTTTTTTTCTACTCAAAGAGTGAATGGACACATTATTAAGCTGCATTTGTCCCATGTAAAGTGAACTGACGTTCTCACAGCCAGGTTATATAGGAATCATCATGAACACCAAAGGAACTCAGTAAAAAAGTATTTTAATGATAGTTATTTGTACATTTATGAAGCATATTAAAGACTTAGGTGTGATGAGATTATAAAGCTGCTGATTCAAATTAAATTCGTAAGCGTTATTATATATATTTATTTATAATATTAACAACTCAATATATTTATAAGGGTTATAATTTAATGTTAAGTTGATCTTTTATAGATGACACCACCTGCAGTATATCATTTATAATGATGATTTAAAAAACCCATATTCAAAGGAATTAAAACCGGACTTTTACTGTAGTGGAAAAAAATATGCCACATTTATGTATAATGCATACATTTATTCTATCTATTATTTCATATATTATTACATGTAAATGAGGAATGCAGAGGCATCACAGAGGAAGAAGTATGATGTGTGAGCTGAAGGTTACATTATCTTTATCTGTCCTTCCTGTGGAGGGTGGCAGAGGTGACCTGCAGTGACCTGAGGATACACTATAAGGGTTTATCCTTTTTATGATTAGTATGTGTGTCACATAATAAAATGTAGCTTTACACACATGTTGTAGCTTTTATTGTCTTATATAAGAATTAAACAGCTCTCATGGTTAGCGGACTGTATTTATATATTTATTTAGGACTTTTGCAGTCTTATCAACTCAAAGCACTTTTCAATACAAATCCCATTGACCCATATTTACTTATTCTATCACATACCATTCATACACTGTGCACAGACTGACAATTTGGGGTTCAGTATCTTGCCCAAGGACACTTAGGAGAGTAGACTGGAGGCGCAAGTGATCGAACCACCAACCTTCTAGTTAGTGGACGACTTTCGCTCCCTCCCAAGCTACAGGCACCCCTGCCAGCATTATAGTCCTTAGTTAATGAGAAATGTCCATTGTTATCGGTGTAACTGTTTTTCACATCACTTCCCATCCAGCGGACGTCATTAACCACATGCCTGAACCGGTCACTCACAGCAGAGCCTCACCGGTTCTCACAGGCTCTCATCAGTAAAGTTTAAATGACAAAGATCAGATCCTGTTTTTTAAGTGAATGTCCTCGTTACGCGTCATCTGCACATTTCATCCCTGTGATACATTTCACTCTGTTCCAGTGGAGATGGAAAGCTTTTTGCAGACAGAACATAAGATTGCATGAACCAACACACCCCTTATCTCCATCGCTCGCCCAGTGGGGCTCCAGCTGGGTGCTGCTGTTTCCTTCACCATTTATGTTGGCACGGGGAATGGCATCTCCATGGCCCGGGAGCACCGCTCCGCTTGCAAAACAGGAAGAGCACACTGCTCTCTGATGGACACAGGAGACGAAACACCAGCCAACTCCGGTCCAGAGACATGAGGCAGCGGAGCGAGAATGATAACAGGGGATTTCAGGCCGAGCACAAGCCCCTTGTTCTGCACATGGAGTCGTTTTACAGGGTTGTATGCTCTGCTCAGTGCAGGGAAGGTTGTTGTACCAGCAGCACCTGAGTACACTGAGATGTCCTTGATGATATCTGCCCAGATAAACCTGAGTCTCAGCCCTTAATCTCACAGGTCGACTTCTCTGGTTTGTATCTCTCCATAGAGGATGAATAAGACTGATCAACACACCAGAGACTCAAACATTCATTACACCAGGTTCTGCTATTTTCAGCTTTCTCTTAGTCATCCCATCTACCTTGAAAACTTTCAAATGCATGTTGTTCTCATTCACACTTAGTTTAATGGTAATTCAGTTTGGTGCAGAACCTGGTCTTGTCGACAGCAGTGGTCTTATGGGGCCATTTCCACTAGTTTGCAAAAGTACTGTACTATATGCTTGCAGGTTTCCCACACTGCATCAGCCTCATCACTACAGGCAGTTTTTTTTATGTGTGTGGATGTGAGCCAGTCAAAAGCAGACCTGGCAACGGCCAGAAAAGTTACATGTGGATTAACATCCCTTTTCTAATCTTTATCTGATATGAAGTGTTTAGGTGTTTGATCCTTGGAATTTTTATTTATACACAAGTACTAAGTTCTAGAAATGATCCAAGATTCGTCTGACTTATTTCTTAATCGAATATTTCACGGCAATGTCAAAATGGATCATGTCTGAATCGAATCCTGTACTTTGTAATATTAAGTCCAACATACGCTTCAGCATGACTCTCATGAATAGCAAACACTCACGACTTTAGCGGTGACCTTAATGTACTCTGGTCCTCTTTATTTCAAACCTCAGAGTAAAAAGTAAAATAAACAAGGGCAGATGAAAAGGGGCCTCGCTGGCAGGGGCTCGCCATGTTTCCGTATTGTCACTCCTCATTAGGTGATGATGGGCTGTCTCCGTGATGGACAGCTACCTCCCAAAGCGGAGGTTTAAGGGCTGCACACACACACACACACACACACACACACAGAGAGAAGGGGGCAGCACCCGCGGGGCAGCATGTTTCCTCCAAACATCTGATGGCATGTCTGTGCCGGCTCTGATCCACTGACAACAGACTCACACACTGGCACACGCAGAGCGACCAGTGAGTGGCCTTGCAGGGTCACTGCGAGCGAAATGGAAAAAGACGATACACCATTGCATTCACTCACTTCACTATTGGTTTATTTTATTATTCCCCTCTTGCAGATATTTTGTACTTTAGCCGATGGATGACGCGAACTCCGAACCTGCCTCTTCTGATGATGACTTGACTTTTGACAGTTAAAGGTGTCTGGGCTCTTTGAAAAGAGTGTGTGGCAGGGATGTAAAAGGAATTATGTGAAAATATTTGTTCTATTTGGTCGTCTGAGATGAACTCCGTTCTCAGCCATGCCAAGAATGTCCCCAGTGTGCCCACCCATCCATTAACCTGTCCAACAGGCCACCATTGTCTGGAGCAAAAAAAAACAACACTTGATTTAAAGTGTGCAGGGTTCTCAGCTCAAGGGTCACGACACATGGAGATGATTTCGCTTCTTTTGTAGTTCATATTACAATTTTTTTTACAGTGTATTTACTCTGTGCTAAACAACACTAAAGTCAGTATTTAAACTGCACATAAACACAAACCATGAATGAACTCTCGGAGAGTTCATCATCCTGGGCCTTTTAAACACTCTAAGCACAAATCACGACAACCACTGAAAACTTGAGGATATTGTTTTATGCATACATGACCAGCAGGAAATTGAAACCAGAATATGATTGATGTTTTTTTTCTGTTTAACCAGCAATGCAAACATTGGATTTGTGACTCATTAAAATCAGCTTTGAGGTGGCAAAGCAAACCAAAAGCAGCTGCTGCTGATCATTCAAACTGGTTTCAGTGGAGACCTTTCATAACGTCAGCGACTTGAAGTCAACGTCAGGCGTTGAGCGTTCTAAACACGGCCGAGCCGGTGAGGGATGATTTGTCCTGCAGTTCTGTTTGAGCTCGTTACTCCAGCACTTGGAGCTGGGATCCTTTTCAACTTGAGGTGGATGCATATTTATCATCAACACCCTTCAGGCAGGCATCCATTAAACATCCTGAAATGCAGAGAGTGTCACGGCCTTCGACGATTGCTTGTTTAAAATTGACATATTGCAGAGGTCCTTTGCAGCACTTGCGTGCCACGCGGGCTCCATGTGGTATAAACAGACGAGTTTGATGGCCTGTGAAATTGCCACATTGTTAATCATACATTTATTTATGATATGGGAAATGCTGACTCTTGTGCAGGAGCAAAACCTCTGAGGCTCTTTTTCTTAAGTACATCAATCACAGCCGATACCTTCGCTGGGCACACGCAGAGCAGACGTGCCCAGGTCAGTGATAAAGTTCATATAATAAGGGGAGAGCGTGTTGACTCGAGCCCCTCGCGGACCTCATCTGGTTAGAGGGGTGAGAACTTCGCTAGATCCATCTTTTTCTCACTGTAGTGGGTGCTGAGTTGTCCCACAGCCTTGGCGTGCTCCTCGTCCACCTCCTCCTTCAGTCTCTGCTGCTCCTTCAGGAAGTCGGCCCATTCCTCTTTCAGACGCTCCATGTTCAGCTGCATTTGGTTGCTCTGGAAGGAAATAAGAGCACAGAGAAAAGTGATGCAAAGTCTTGAGCGTGATCCGGTGTTTCAGGTGATAATCACAGTAAATATATACATTAATAATATATGTTTTTTTTTATAGTATAACTTTTAACAAGACAACTTTACAAATCCACGAGCGATGCTTCAAATTCTCCCTCTTGTGCAACGTTATCTCTCACACCTCCTTACACTCACTCACACACTACAGTGACGATGCTGATGATGTAAGGCAGAGCTCATTGTGGACTCTGGATGCTGGCACTCGGCCTTGAATACATGCTGAAGACACAATATTATAAATGCTTGTGTTATCTGTAATGCAATCCAGTTATATGAGGATATGACGCTGAAGCCACCCCAGTTGTTTGTACCTGCTGGGCCTCTAGCTCCCTCTGCTGGACTCGGTCCGCCATATGTTTAGCAGCCTCCACTGTGGGAGAAAGGCACACAAAGATATAAAAAGCTAAATTCAGGCAAGACAATAATATTTAAAGCTTATAAGAGCAAAAGGCTCAGACAAACACAAAGCAGAGAGAGGAGACTTACAACGTTTGGTGAGGTTGGACATCAAATCCTGATTCACAGCCTCTAAATTTGTGTGCTGCATTTGGTCATTTGCCTCCACCACCATTTTATTGAGACTCTCCAGCAGTCTGCTCTCCCTGTGTCCACGTTTCTCCTGGAAAACGGAGCGTTTAGTGTCCTCTCACAAAGACACACACAAACTCAATGCACCAAACACATTTCTCTTCAGTGTTACTGGGTCCTTGCGTACTGATTTGATTAAAATAGGGACAACAAATGAGCGGAAATCTGGTTTCCACATAAAGAAACAGTAGTGAGTCTTTCAATATATAGATCACTCCATATTGCGCTGAAATGAATAGTCACATCATAAACAAATGAAACTAGTTACTTTATGATATATAAATATAGATATAATTAACTGTCGCCTCCCCAGTTTGTGTCTGGTCGGGCATTTTGGTTGCGTATTGCTCCGGGGTATCTTCTATCTGTCAAAATAAATAATCCTAAACATCGTAAAAAAAAAATTCTATTGTGTGGTCGAGTCGATTCTTGCAAACCTTTTAGAAACCAAATTGTTTTTTCCACAGGCCAGAACCACCAACTGGAGCCCAAGCACTGTATACATCACTCTACACATCTCTGATTCCCAGAACAAACTTTGTTCAAGATGATCACTCAAGTTTGTTCTGCACTTCAGTTGACGACCAAAGAACCAAACCTTTCAAGAACTGGTTCACGTTCAGGCTCAGAACCAGCTCTGCCTTGTGGAAAAAGGGGAATGGGGTCTATTGACTGACTCTGGGACAGTTCAGCAGGTGGACACACACAGTCCAAATCCTCTGGATGAAGGGCAGTCTTCATCATTGGGCCCCAGCTCGGCTCCTGACACCATGTGTGTGTGTGTAAGTGTCTGCACTGATCAACCACAACATTAAAACCAGTCAATGGTTCTAATGTTGTCACGATCAGAGCTTGTACATGTGTGATTACCTCAAACTCTCTGACGAAGTAGCGGATCTCTGCGTTGACGATGGGTCTGTGGTGTAACAGACGGGACTGGATATCACCGACATCTGCAGGAAGAACACACATCACCTTAGATTTGTGTCCGCTAGTCTGCATGACACAATATTTAAATTCATGTTTCTACAGATAAGCTAACTCAACTGCTTAACTCAGTCATGTGACATATTGATTAGCCTCGTATCATATCGCAGTCTGAAACAGGAGCTAGCTACCATGCTAACAAAGAGAGACCTTTCTCTGCTGAGCTTTTCACTCACCTTTAGCAATCTTGTCCATGTTGTACATCCTCAGTTGACCTAAGGGTTGAGCAGCGAAAGCAAAGTGTTCCTCCCTGCAGAGCAGCTAGCTAAACCAGCTGCTAACTGCTAATTCAGCGGCTAAATGCTCAAAGCTGCTAAGCTAACTGTCAGTGGATTGACTGTGATTTGTTATTAACGTTCACGTATTATTTAGACAAGAAGTGAAAGATCCCAGCTTCAGTGTGAAGAAGTGAATGGAAGTCAGCTGACTGAGATGTAAACAATTACAACTACTTCCGGGTACGGACTGAACCAAGCCGCTGAAGCAGGGGTGGCTGAGTCAGATTTGAGTTTTAAACCATTTAAAATGAAATAGATATGCAATAACATATAAAGTCTAAAAGAAGTATTTGATTTGAGGTAGTGATTTTGTATCAAAATTGGCTGTGACACTGTAAAACTGTCTGTAGCGTTTGTGTGACTGTGTGAGACTGAGGAGAGACAGTGGTGGGGACTGTAGTTCTGTGTGAGGCCAGCAGGTGTCAGTGTTGCTCCACTAAATTAACCTCTGATCCATCACTGTGTCTCTTTACTCTAAATTATATCTAATAGCTTCATTCATGACATCAAACTAATACTTATACATCGTTTATGAAAATTATTTGTTATGATTTATTGATAAGAATAATACTTTGTAACCTAACCTATATCTTTGTTACATTTACATTTATTACAAGGCTTTCTATTCTTTTCTAATTTATGAAATATTAATTATCGATTTATTATGAAGAAATTAATAAGATGTAAGTTGCAACTTGCAAGGGTGCCTTATTAGAAGTGATATATTATAATGTTGTATTAGAGGTCCTTCTTTTTTTTATATTTGTATGAGTTAGATGTGGTAATTCAATCTATGTATCCTCCTATGAGCATAAGAAATGATTTATTGTGTGAATTACCACAGGGGATGCATCTACTAACTGTGTTTTCTGCATATTAGTACTGAAAACTATCATTAAATATTCTTTGTCTGAATACTATGAAAGCTAATTCCTTTCTACTGATTTAAATTTCAGCGGAATTTATGTTCTCTTTATACAACATTTTTCAAAATAAAGAGATAAAGGTACAGCGATAAGAGCCAGAGGAGTCACACATTGTTTATTTGGGAAACTGTGTTTCCCAAATAAATAACCACAAGATGGCACTAAATCTCTCACATTAGTTTTAATAATCCAGTAGAAAAACCCGGGATTATCAACTGCTTTTATCAGGCTTCATGAAATGCAAATAAATTGGCATGAATGTATTAATGAACAAGTCACTTGTGGCAAGAGCAAAGTACATGCAGATATTCAGTCGGAGCAGGAGGAGGCACCGTTTGGGGGCAAATGCTGCAAATTAGTCAACAAAAGTTTGTTTGTGAGTTTTCAATTCTTTCAGGACTGTCACACTCAGTTAAGAGAAAATCACAGAGGCCCAGTTTAGTCCCAGCGAAGTGCAGCTAAACACTGATTTCATCCTCCATTAGTTTTGATTAGGTTACATGATTGGAGGTTAAAAACATGTAAGATCAGTGAAACATATGAGGATGACCTAGAGTTAAATCCATTATCCATTAATTACCATATAGTAGAGAAGCAAAACATGTTTGCTATTCTTTATCATATAAAATAATATATTTCACATAAATATTTAAGAGGTATTTAAATTATCATAGGTATCACTTTATAAATGTTGCATAACTAATATATATACTCTGAATCAAATTAAACAAGCAATTTTTTGTGGTAGGCTAGATAAAGCTTTTGAAAGCAAGAAAATTCTTCTATTTTTATTGCTCAAAAATGAATTATATATTGGAAATTAATTAAATTGAATCAGTCAAATTAGGTATTACATTTGAAATATGAAGCAAAACTTTGAATGCTGTTTAAATTATGTTTGTGTATAAAATTGTTATAATAAATAAATGATAATATAGATAAAGTTTTACACCCCTCCAAAAGATTTCCACAGCGTTAAAGAATTTGGTGAGAGAAGCAAACATCAACATAACGAGGAAATATCTGTCCTGTTCGTTTATGTATTTTGATGCCGGGCTGCAGTTTGCATGCGAGAGCATCTTTCTGCCTCAGAGCACATGATGAGTTTCACTGTTTCACTCCCACAGGTCTATTAAATAAATCCAGATTTTTATGTGACACCTCTGCACCAAACACAAAGACCTTCCTGGACACTCTTGTTTTGTAAAACTTAAACTAACAGTATCAGAACCCACTTCTTTCTTTCACTATGTCCTCATATTTATAATTTTCACATATTTATATAAGATTCTCACTAATTAATTTTAGTTATTTGTTGTCTGGAACCAGTTGAATTCAGTTTACATCAGTTTATTTTGTTAATCACATTTTTACAGGGAGGGACAAAACATGAATTATCATATTTCTATGCAATTTGACTATTTAATGTATTTAAATTAAAGTTTTATCAAGTACTTGTACTGCAAACGACACAATAAAAGTCACACTATTACTTTTAATATTTTATCTTACATTTATTTAACTGGTATAATGACATCATGTAGATACATTTAAGGACATTGCTGGTCCCACGTGAGATTCTGGACCATTATAATTATTTAAATAAATAACTGAAGAGTAAATCAAGAAAGATCTATTGACATGTAATAGTGTTTTTACATGAACTATTTAAAGATAAAAACAAATGGGCAGAATGAAACAATTTGACACTAAGAATATAAAATGTAATCATTGAAATTATGAGGTTATATGGTTACATATACATAGTAGAATTTTGATATATTTGATAAAGACAATACAATTGAATATGCTCGACAAATTCTGTTTCAATCTATCATTTCATTGTGTTTTATTAATTTGTTTTTGCCTCAAAATGAAATTCTAGATTTTCCTTTTAACCTCAAAATACTGTTTAACAGTTACTGAAGTAAATTAATAAAAATATTTATCTATATACTGTGTGAACATAGTCCATCCACTGTTTATTATTATTATCAACAGGCATCTTTTCCCCCTTGTTGTATAAGAGACACTTTTCATCACACACACACACGTAGGATCCGTGCACACACATTCTGCAGGACCAGAGCAGCAGTGCTCGGCTCCTCTTGTGTCCATGATCGCCAGTATCCAGATGATGTCCTGCAGCACTTCCACAAACGCTGCCTCAGTGGGAGGTCTGTGAGTGTGGTTTACTAAACATGCCCAATGGCCTCGGCGAGCTCGCCCTGGTGACACTCCTTCCTCTGTGTGTCTCCACCTCCCCGGCCCTGACCGCGCCGCCCCCCCTCCGCACAACGCCGGTGCTCACATTACCCAGTGGATGCAATTATTCTGCGTTCTGCTGCTCTCTCTCTCTCTCTCTCTCTCTCTCTCTCTCTCTCTTTGTGTCTCTCTCTCCTGGCTTGGTCTTGACACCAAGGTCCAGGCGGAGGCTGCAGGGCTGTTGCTTTGTGTGCACAACACCCTGACCTCCACTCGCTGCACCGTGGCTCCGAACAGGTGGGGGTGGGTGGGGGGGGGGGGGGGGGGGGGGGCGTGGGGAGGGCTGAGGGGACGGGGAAGGAGGGGGCGAAACTCCGCGGACGCCAAGGCCTCTGGGCTGGATGTGAAGTGGGAAGGGTTCATGGGAGAAGACCTTCCGCCCAGCGAGCCACCTATATGCCTTCTTCTACCCTGCTCTCTCTCTTTATATCCAGTTCCTTCATTCATTTACTCTCCCTCTCTCAGTTCTTGAGCAGCGAGCAGGTCGCTCGTCCCTGACACCGTCCACGTCTTGTCCCTCCGCCTGCAGGGGGCGGGATGACTCAGTGCTCGCCGCCATATTGCTGTGGAGGTGAAAGCAGGAAGTAGAAGTGTAGCGGGAAGGTAGAGGCCCGGATAAACATACTCGAGGCCCCTATGAAGCGGGACTTCACTGGATTGCATGACACTGTCCCGCCGTCACTCTGTCCCAAGGCCTGATGGGAAGACAGAGTACAGGTACTTGGCTCACAGCCAGAAAATTAACACACATACTCATCGTCCTCTGCTTTTCAGGGAAGATTTGGCTACAAAAAACGAAGAAACCTTGTCAGATGCTTCTTGCAATGACGGTGAACTCCCCCCTTCTCCTTCCAGCTTGAGATTGACACTCAGGCATTAAGGAAGGACTGGAAGTGTGTGTGTGTGTGTGTGTGTGCGTGTGTGAGTGTGTGTGTGTGTGTAGGAGAAGACTTCTGTGTCAGTCGCGATCAGTGTTGGTAGCGGGCCCCTGCCGCCATTTCGGAGCTCGTCCCAAAGATGAACAGGAGCCGCGTTGTCATTATTCCCATCGGGGGACTGTCCCCTTTGTCCTTTCCCGTCCTGGCACGCGGGGAGCAGTCGCGTCTTCCCCTGAGAGGCTGGTGACTGAGGGCAACAGGCTGCGGAGGCTCCAAACCTGTTGAGGCAGAGTGTCTGGCAAAGTACCCACGATCAAAGTGACGGATGGAGCAGGGAACGAGGAAATCTCTCCGTTTGTGGCGCACGGACAGAAATGCAAACGCACACACACACACGCACGCACTTGAATAACACACAAACGTGCATTTGTACACATACGACAACTCCAACAGAGGAGGAGTTGAGACTGTGAGGTGGAGGAGAAGCATCAGCTCGGCTCCCCTTTATGGTTTCTGATGTTCTTCTTCTTCTTTGTGCATGTATGAGTGGGTGTGTCAGGTGAGACTGGACATGGGACAGAACAGAAGAGAAAGGCAAGGAGTAGGGAAAAGGGGGTCTGCCCTGGGGTTACACACACACACACACACACACATGCTTGCACGCACACACGCACACTTCTCGGGCTGTTGTGGCATGTTTGGAGCAGTGCCTTGTCAGATTAGGGCCATGCTGGCTGTGTTTGATGGCCAACCTGGACAGACAAGGCCTGCCAGGCACAAACTACTCAGGCACATGATGTCAGGGGCGGACACACACACACACACACACATGCACGCATACACAAAAATTATCCCGCGCAAGACCAAAGAGACAGATGACACCCAGCATGAAGCTAAAGCCAAATCTGTAAGCGTCCACTGCGATCCAGCTGGCTAGCCCTAGGGTACCTGTCTCTGTGAAGGGGAATCAGCGTCACCCCCGTGAGCTGTCAAATTAGCTCACAGGGCTGGAAATGCTGAGGAGATTTGGCCCCTCGTCGTGGAGCGGCAAAAAAAAAAAGGAAAGTGCGGGGGAAGGGAGGGTGCTTTTAAAAAATTGTTATTAATTCATCTTCCTGTTGGGAGAAAGCTTGACTCCCAGCAACACACAACAGGAGGGGTGGACGTTGTCGGTGTGAACCTGTGGAGGTGGTGGGGTCAGGACACGTGTATGTGTGTGTGTACGCGCACACGGCTGCAACACCAACACACACAGACGCACATGCATGCTGATACAAGCAAATGCACATTATCAGACACAGGGAAAAGCACACACACACACACACACATACACACACACACACACACACACACACACACACACACAGACACACACACGCATCACACAGTGCCAGGGGCAAGCTTTCAATTACTGCCAGTGCTAAGCAGTCACCTGGGAGAGATGTACCATGTTGGAGGGGAAAGGCTTTTCCACCAAGACGTTTTTGTGTTTAACCCCTACTTGTCCCAGTTGTGCGACGGCTGTGAATGTCAGGCACATTATCTGAAATGACATGAAACCAAACAGTGGGTGTTTCCTCTGTGAACATTTTCATCAGAGAAAATTATGAGGGAAAGTTTGTTGTTGTAGGTTTGTTTCCACAGCGGAATGTGTGGAAAGGTGCACAACGGAAAGCATCAGGGGTTAAACAGGATTTGTGAAAAGTATAGGACACATAGTTGTTTAAGTGTGAATGTCTTCCAGGAACACAAAAGTACACTGCAAATACAAGCTTATAAAGTATTTTCCAAGTATCTTATGCGTTATTTCAGTTTGAGTTAATATTAATGTGCTTAAGGTTTTGAAAAGATTATGGAGGTGGACAAAAGTTTTGTTGTGAGGTCAATGTTTAATAAATGACATTCCCACAAAATTATGAACTGTGAACTTCATAAAAAAAAAAATCTTCCTTACTTTGAAGAAAAAAGTAAGATTGGTTTGAAACAACATGGAAATATGGGATGATAAAAAAGAAGATGATCCTCCTGTAGCATAAACAAAATATAAAAAAACTTTTTTACCTCTTTTATGATACCCACTATAAACGATTTTTATACAGTCCCTTACTCAAATCTTTTATCAAATAAAATAAATGACTTAAACAAAGGTCAAGTGAACAATCAAAATGCAAAATACGTCTGACTTTGTAAACATACAGCTCGATATATGCAAAATAAACTTTTCAATATCAAAAAGAAATAAATTATTACAATTTAATTTTGTTTTAATTGAGCCGCTTCCACAAATAAAATCTAAATCTCTCTAACACGCAAGAGAAACAAGGAAAAAAGTTGGCGGCCGTGTTGGATCCACAGTAAAGTCCCCCTGAGGTCGAGGTGTCCCCACCACCCGCTCACTAACAGCCACAGCAGGTCTCCTATGAGCGGGTGGACACTGACACTTGTGAAGGAGTCAGGACTGCCAACAACAACACTGCTCCCTGATGTACGTGGCAACATGTTGACCCCTTCGGAGAGCACAGTGCCCTGAGACAGACCATTGTGTGTGCGTGTGGGTGTGTGTGTGTGGGTGTGTGTGTGTAAGAGATGGAACCTGACAGGAGTTTAGTGCTGATCACCACCCTGGAGAGAGATGGCAGCTGTCTTCCTTGGGGGAGACACTGTCACTCCTCCGTGTTTGAGTCTGGGTGTGTGATTGTTCTCTCTTGCTGAGTATCTCCAGGCTTAAAACGTGTGTTTAAAGTAACACATTTAAGTATAAGTCCATAGTTTCAGAGAAAGCCCCCTACAGCCATTTGAGACAGACGCTGGGGAACTTATGGACCTTATGGACTTTTATTTAGTGGTCACTCCAACTTCCATCCATCCATCCAAACTGCTTATCCTGTATGTGATGCAGTGGCCAGTCCCTGCTGAGAATGGGAGGGAGGTATAGAGTCTGTATTTTAACTCAACCCAATCTGCATGTATACAGCCGCAGAAATCCCACAGAGACATCGGGAGAACATGCAAACTCCACATAGAAAGGCTGCTGTCGAACAAGGAATCGAACAAAGAACCTTCTTGCTTTGAGGGGACATTGCAACTTGAGGATGTAACAAGAAGTTGTGTGCTGAGAAGGAAAGTGAGCGTGTGGTAGAGAAACCCAGTGAAATGAAAGTGAGTCTGGATTCTTGGCCATGATGTGAGCGGGACTCTAGGAGGGATAATAATGTTTGATTTTTCACTCAGGCTTCATTTAACAGGTTATCCCCACTGAGGAATCCTAATGTGCACGAGCCATCTGGCCAAGATGGCAGCAAAAAAAAGTTGCAAGTGAAAAAATTCCATAATTGAAGATTTTAAAAATAATTGTCACCAAGGCTCAAATGAGAATAAACATGCTCAAAGTAACCGCAACACAAAATTTACTTCATTTCGGTAACCCTAACCCTAACCCTAACCCTAACCCTAACCCTAACCCTTTACATCACAGTGAGAGTGAATGAGGGGTAGTGCTGATGTAAGTGATGTGAGTTTGAAGTCAGAAACCACTCCAACACTTTGACTCAGTCAGTATTTCAGTTTCCCTTTTACACTCGTGCTTCAGGCATCAGCTCAGGAAGATGTTTGGAAAAACTGGGTCCAGACATTATCCGGAGTTTGTCTTTCACGTATGAACAGCATGGCAGGAGATGCATCAACTGGAAGATATCTGGAACATGGGTAGAGCGTGCAGGACACCGGACAAGATGTGAAAACTCAGCTGAGGAAAATCATGTCCGCCCTTATCATCGAAAGCTCCCATATCTCATCTTTCCATGTTCTTTATGTACGACACCTTTTTTTCCAATATTGTGTTGTTTGTGTGTTCTCCGCTCCTCTTTGGATTTTAGTGCAACAAACATCTGTGTTCACATGACCTGGTGATATTTTTCATAGCAAACCAACAACATGTTCAAATTCACAAACACCACACGGGATGCTCTGTCATCTTGGAACACACCGAAAAATTCAGTATTATTATGGACCGCAGCTTTCAGGCACTTCTGCATGGCCTTCATGGTTCTTTTCATCTCTCCTCCTCTGCCTCCTCCTCCTCCTCTGCCTCCTCCTCCTCCCCTCTGCTGATGCTTGTCCCTGGAGGTGCTCCCTTAATGTCTTTGACTAAACTTCAGCCAGTCTTGACAGTGACAGTGCCCCATAGGAACACAGTTGAGAGGAGACCAATATGATTGTAATGGAGGGTTTGCGGGCAGGGTCTATCACACTGTGTCACCTATAAAAAGCACAACAACCGACTGGCAGGGTGCGAGGCACTTCTGGCTACAGGGATGAAAAAAAAAAGAGAGAGAAATCGAATGAGCTACTCAACTGTTCTATAGACTTTAAAAAAAAGAGATGCTGTAGAGGGAGAGGGGACATTTTCAATTTTGTCCTCCTGTTGTGTCACAGTCACGGCTGAAGCGTCGCAGACTGTGGCGTCACATTAGCTGAACAGGGGAGTCCTGCAGAATAAAAGCCTCGTGGAAAAGTGACATTATCTTATTTTGATGTCACAATGAGGAATGTCTGCAGGGATTATTTCCTTTTCACGAAATCCCCTCTCCTCTGAAGTGTCTTTATTTACAGGGACTAACATTTCAGTTGTACATGACGGACTGTGTTCAGGTCAAACCGCATCATTTATCCTGTTATTAATGGTTTATAGGGACAGATATGATGCATGAGGACAAACTGAGAGCAGCTGTCCAATGAGAATATTATGGTTTATAGCACCTAGGGCTTTTGTGGGAAAAAAAAGAAATAATAAACAGTAACTAGATCCCAACCTACTTATCAGTTTTTATATATTATATAAGTTAATATGAGATATAGGAAGTTTTATCTTACACAATTATCAGTGAAGAGATGATTCACATTCTTTTAAATTTTTAAATCAAAAAAAGTTCCTTTTTCTAATTAAAGTTCTAAATATTGTTTGTATTTGTGTTTTCTTTTTTATATACAGTTATTTATAAAAACGATTATGGTTAACCTATTAAAATGTAAAAAATAACAAGCCTCAATTCAATTTTGAGCATAAGAGTTTGATAATGATATTTTTTTGAAATCGCTGACACTTACATAAACAGCTCTGTCATCTCTTTGTATTTGCAGAAAGGCTGCAGAGCAAGTTCATAATAGAGCTCATATCAAATATTGAATAAGTGATGATTAAATTAACTTACTTCTTGTCAATAATTGTCAACGCCAATAATTTACATTACGGGCAGATCACAACAAAACAACAATGCTAACACAGATCAACTATTTGATAACAGTCCATATAATTAGCATCGCAATGGTGGAACATGACATTTGGACGCATAACAAACCACATTAACAGCATGTCAGCACTTGGTTAAGCTCTCAACTTTTTCTCTTTCAACTTGTATCTCTGCATCTGTGTACATTGTGTGCGTGTGTGTGAGTGTGTGTGTGTTTGTGTGTGTGCATGTATGAGGCACCGTCACATGCTCCTGTCCCTGAGGTCAGCTCATGAATGAAGGCTGTAAAGAGGAGCATGACAGCTGAGAAAGTCACAAGGGGAGTCCACCAGTGCCGTAAAGAAGCCGAAGTTTCCCTCCCTCTGGCCATGACCTGAGTGACTGTGTGTTTTTCTCTGTATGTGTGTGTGTGTCTGTGCACATGTGTGTTTGTGTGATGGAATATAGGGCTGGTAGTGTATGTCTTGATGTGTAGACGACTGTGCGGGCGCATGCAAAAGTCAGATGGAAATCTTCCTGTTTGTTTGTCTGTTTTGCTAAGTGCCCGACACTGGAGTCCATTGTGGAGTGTATCTGCACCCTATCAGTGGCCCACATCCTCTGTCCCCTCACTCATCCCTGAGTCGCATCAACGGCATCTTTCATTGCTGCTTCACCCTCCCACCTTCATCCCCGAGGCAGGCGTAGCATCTGTGTGTGTGTGTGTGTCTTTGTACTTCAAAGACTGGTGGTTTTGGGATGGGTCAAAGTTTGTCAAATGCTTAGGCATTTCAGATGGATAGATAATTCCCTCTGTGTGTGTGTGTGTGTGTGTGTGTGTGTCTGTAACACTCGGCAGCAGCACAACATTCAGGATCAGGAGATACAGAGATGACTTGTGTTTTCCTGTCCAGAAGTCGATTTCACGCCGGCCCCGTTTACAGGCGCTTTTCAAAGAGGCCACTGATCAGCTGTGTGTCATGTGCTGTTAAATTTAGACCCGAAAGACGCCGAGTTTTTCTGGTCTTCCCTTGAGATCAAATATTATTAACCGCTGCACTAAAACACACGCGCACAAACAAACACACACACACACACACACACACATCAGCAGCTGTCACTGTACTCCTCACTCCTTGTGACTTCAGGCAGGAGCGTATAACTTTGGGTCTTTATGACATTATAACTCAAGGAGGGATGAATATCTATGCAACTTTGATGCTGCATTCGCTGAGCACCCGCTGTCGGGATCAGACTGGAGGGTGTGAATCGAGGCCCCTGGCCCTTTACCCAACAACAACAAGGCCCACTGTCTATTGTGGCGCACAGAGAGGCTGTAATTCATTTCATGGGACACCGTCAGGGAAAATAAAAGTGTCCCTCAACAGAGCACTCAGCAGTTTACTCAATTAGCTTGCCTGTAACCTTTCAGCGCTCTGTTTGTCTTCTGCTTATCCATGCCTGTCACTGCTTGATACACCAGTTCTAATCCAGCGATACGTCTTTCTCAGTGATTTCAGTTTGGATTATTAAGATAAGATTTTTAAGATATGTTTATTTATACCAAACACATGCACAGACATGCACAACACACTCATGCAATTGTAGGTAAATTTATCCTCTGCATTTAACCCATCTGTGTGCAGGACACACAGAGCAGTGAGCGACCATGTACGGCGCTTGGGGAGCAGATGTTGGGGGAGTAAGGTGCCTTGCTCAGGGGCACTAGACAGGGTAGGGAGACTCTTGGATTTTTGGACAGATCAATCCAGGTTCGTCTTTTGTTGTCTCTCCGTGGAGTCGAACCGGAGACGAACCAGAGACCTTCTCTGCCCATAGTCCAAGTTATGTCTAAGTGAGCTTAAGTTTCTCCTCTAGAACTAATAGAATATCTAAGTATTTTCTTTATCTGTAACACGACTTAGAAGTTTCAGTGAAGCCCCTTTTCCAAAGGTCAAAAACCTCACCAGCTCCTACTAACTTCATGGATTTTATATATATATAATAATCGGTATTCACACCAGGATCAAATTACTCCTCAGTAGATGTAGATTTTTATCTGCTCTGGCTCCAATTGACGGCAAAAGAAAAGAGAGCCTCAGCTTTTGATGTGTTTGTGATCAGCAAAAAATAAAAGCCTAACTCCGATACTGGCAACGTAAAAGGAGTCGAAAGCCTTAGGTTTCCCGTGTTAAAGTTTTTCGACAACTCTTGAAAGACTTCAAAATAAACTGATAATGTCTTCACGTGCTGATACCAAGCTGCTACATATTAACAGAGTAACATGGGTGTTATCACCTGTAAGCTATGATGCCTGAATCACTGATGTGATAACTCTTTGCCTATGAACAGTAAAAAAGGAAAGTGGAAAAAAGGATAAGCTACTGAGAAGGCGAGGGTGTAGAATGTATATATCTTTAAAATGCTGGATAACAGAACAGATAAACAATAAATCAAGTGTGAATACCAAACCAATCATACAGAAGTGACCTCATGCTGTACATGATTTATAGATCCATGCTCCTTTCTTCTTCGTGTTTACTGAGTACTGATCATATAAACTCCTCGTCTCCACAAAGTGGTTCCACAAACATAAATTACAAGAGCACATGGTCACAGAGTTCAGTTTTCACTCTTCATACTCCTCCTCCTCCTCACACATGTTTTCTTCTCTCTGTGCTGTACGTTGTAATAACAGTGTGTGTGTGTGTGTGTGTGTGTGTGTGAAAGACTACGGGAGGAAGGAGCCCTTTGATCAGATTCTTGGTCAGGAGCGATGTTGCCATTTCTATCGGTGTGCGTGCGTGTGTGTGTGTGTGTGTGTGTGTGTGTCACCATTGCAGCTTCATGCTGACAGTCCAGTATATACCCAGTCAGCAGTGAAGCCTCCCTCCCTCCCTCCTGACACACACACACACACACACACACACAAACACACACACACACACACACACACACACACACACACACACACACACAAGGAAACTTTTTTCCTGGTTCATAATGAGGATCCATTGAGATGTATCATTCACTACAGTTGATACTATATAACGCAGGTATCATTCATAACACTATTATTAATATATCTTTATATAAGTATTTTGAACTTTTCGAATGTCCATAAAAGTCATTCTTGTTGATGGGTACAACTTCCAATACTTGCCCATTTGTGGGATTTCCATTTCTCTCCGCTTTACCAGTGAGTTAAGATGGTTCGGCTGATTTGTGCGACATGAAAAGTGGTTTCAAGAGAAAGAGGAGTTACAAAGTTACAAAAGAAATTACGCAAGTCAAAGTGATACGATTAACGGTTAAAATGAACACAGAAAAACTGACAGAATTTTTTAAGAGAAATGTTTTTTATGTGTTTGTGAATTTGAATGTTTACCGAGAGGAAACTATGGACTCTTGAGGGAGATTTAAATCATTAGAATCTAAGCTCTTTCTTTAATTGTCTACAGATGGAATTAAGTATTTTGTTTTAATGGTTAAAGAATGAAATACATAATAATGTTTTTTTTCCTGCACCACATCTATGTCGTGATAAGAACCTTGTTTATCTTTATGAAGCTGTCATGAGCCTCAGTTTTTTTTTTCAAGCATTAGGGAAATGAGACACGCCACACAGAGAAAGTCTGCATTTAACTCCAGGTTTAAATAAATTAGTCATCTCTAATTAAAACCAGAGTATTATACTTATAAAAAAAATGCACTGTCCCGGTGCCATATGCAGATGAGCTGGAGAAATATGCAAAGCAGGAGACTGCTGCTGCTTATTTTTCCCATGGAGGTCAAATGACGGGAATAGCTGAGGGCAGTGCTCTCTGCTCCCTGCCCACCCAGGAGTCTGTCTGCTACCCTCTCCCCTTAAAAAAACATCCACCATGCTTATTTTAAATGCCATCCTCCCCTGCGCTGCACTCCCTCATTTTGTTATAAGTACCCCCCCCCCCCCCTTACATGGTTTCAGCTGCAATTACTGTTGGTATCATTTCTCAGTGAGAAGTTCAGTGAGTGAACCAGCCTGGAGGCCTCCTATCAGAACCTATTACAGCAGGGGGACAGGCTGGATGACCTGTGGGCTGAGGGGGGTGCACCGGAGGGAGGGGGGGTGTGGAACATTTAAATAAAGGGATGAAGACTTTGACAAGTCCTTGAATCAACCAAGGCCAAATGAACTTTATCTATATAATTATAAAGTTAAAATGTCTGTGATTGTTTAAAAATTTTTTGCACTTGTGTAACAGAGAAAAATAATTTATAACACACTTTACATTCTGCTACAGGCCCGTTTTCCTCCTCTCATTCACCTGAGTGGGTTCACACTCCTTTGCTTCTTTTTTTTTTTGCCTCCTTCACCCTTAATTCTTACCCCCTCAGGCCAAAAGCATAACCCCATGAATGGGTGCATGGGTGCACACACACATGCATGTACACACACACATACAAACACAGAAAAATGTGAAGAGACTGCAGCTGAGGTAGATCACCAGAATGGGTGAGGAACGATTGAGGCGGCTAATTCAGCAGTCATCTATGTGTGCGTGTGTGTGTGTGTGTATGAGTGTGTGTGTCTGTGTGTGTCTGTGTGTGTCTTTGTGCATGTGTGTAAGTGAGACTTGAGGTGCAATCTTGTGCAATCTCCTTGCCCCGGGTCACACATATGTACTTTAGCACCTACGTGCCGAATCAGCCACCCATCTCTCTGATTGATGAGCTGAGCGGTTGCATCTCGTAAAACTCTCGTCTCGCTGCACACCTGGGATCCTTATGCAATCCGAGGTGAGTTCAAGTCCTGCAGGAGAATAAGAACAACTTGTGAAGTTCTGTTTGCATGAATACATACATATGGTAAAGGGATGTTTGCCTATTTACAACAGCTATAAAACCACGTTCAAGATATCCATCTGTCAGTTCAGTTCAGGGGGACTCTGCTACCTCAGAAAAAGCCCGGGCAGCTCTCTATATAGTTCACATTATATATTATATATACTATATGTCTATTTGTAGATGTCCAAAATATATTTATATGAAACAATGAAACCTGAATGGATATCAATGTATTGTGTGTGTTCTCTAAAACATTAAATAATGTTATTAAAATGTGTGTTTTGATTATCTTTATCAAATATCTTAATGAAACAATCCTACCTGCCCACCCTGGAGGCAGCAAACTGGTCAACTGGCTGCCACAGCTTAAAAGCTGCAACAGGCATCAAAGTGTCACACTTTGCACTTAATAAGGCAATTTTTTGTTGTGTATGTTGTGTGCAAACGTTGTTGTTATACATACCTGTGTCATCACCATCAACCATAGGGGGAGTGCAGGTATGCTAAGTGAAGAGGGGCGGGCACAGCTGCCAGAGCTTCATTCTTTTTCAAGGGTTCATGGTTGATTCAGAGCTGAAAGGCTGTTAAGAGACCACTGATGTGGTCAAACAATAAATTGTATATAAAGATGGATGTTGCATCTCCACAGGATACAGGTGCAATACTGCTGGTAGTGTGGAGCCACAGTATCAAGGCCCTGCCGATGGACTTGACCAATCATGAGAGTGTGGGTTTGAAACCAATCCCACCAGTATATTTGTAATTATCTGCAGCTAAGTGACTTCCTAAGTGACTCCAAAGGGACGGTTGCTCTGCAGGGCTTACACTCAGTATCACAGGTGAGAGGAGGAGGAGGAGGAGCAGGAGGAGGAGGAGGAGGAGGAGGAGGAGGAGGAAGGTCATCTACAACAACACAATGACTACTGAAAAAGCCTGCAGGTGCCTCTGGATAAATCAAGCAGATTTGAAGGAGAGTGCAGCTACGGGACAAGCTGAGGCTTGATCAACCTGAGAGAAGACGTCTGATGTCTGAAAGACCCAAAGCAGCACATGTGCATCTTAGAACAATGAAAACTGCAAAAATGAATTCATTACTGAGTCAACAACTAATACTGTACTTGTTGTGCATCATTTGCTATGTTGACACCAACGCCAGCTCATCTGTGTCCTTCTTCACCTTCACATCTACAGCAATAGCTTCACTCCATCTGTCACTCAGCTGAATCCTTGCTCACACGCTCACGTAAGTGCAACAGACAATCAGATGCCATCATTATAGTCGCATGGTTCAACTGTCACAACGTGTAAGAGCCCGATGAAGCGTGGCTGATAAGTCCCGTCCAAAGAGATAACCACATGGTGTTGAGTGTTCCTCTGAATCAGTCAGAGAGACGACGCTAACCCCGTATGAGCAAACGTGGGGAAGATGTTTTTCTCTCCTCTGCCTGATGTTAAGAGTTAATGAAGGGTGGGGGTGTGGGTGGGGTGAGGGTCGTACGTCCAATATGGTCGATAAAGCTGAGGGGACAAAGGTTTACATGAGTGGAACCGGACATTTTGACTGTTATCTTAATCTTTCTAAAGACTTAATCTTTGGGCCGGAAGCCTCAGGTTTCTGTTGCTGGTTCGACCAATCACGTTTGAGCGGGCTTTGGTTGGGTCAAATTTTCAAAAAATCGACTTAATTCAACATTTTCACAATCAAATCCACTAGGACTGTTTTGCATTGATGCTGTGAGATTTAAGCCAAGATGATTTATCTCTTGATTGTCAACGTTTGGGTAGGTCAACAAAGAGGCTCAGTGCATTGGTGCTGTTAGACCACTTGAAGAATCCCATCGGAATGAGTGGGGTCTTCTGAAGTCTGCACTGGAGGAGCTGATAATAACGCTTCCATGGACACGTGACATATCAACTTTTGCAGTTTACTTGAACCCACAAGTGAAAAGGCTAAAACACTTCAGTGCCATAAGTTCTCACATCTCTTATTGAATTCTGTTCAAAGATAGAGAGAGAGCACCACTCCCTGCCACAGCTCCACGGTGAGAGATGAAGTCACAGGGTGATGATAACCCTACCTCACTGACCTTTGACCTCTCCCCACCAGGTGGCGGGCTAAATTGCACCTTTATTTGGTGGCCGTGGGGTAGGAGCACCATGAGCAAACTGAGCGGGTCTTGAGCGGGTGGACGCAGGGCCAAGACAGACGCTCGCTCCTGCAGAGCGGCAGCTCACTTTGCCTTCAGAAGTCGGTGGGAAGGTCGCCTCTAATTGGGGCCTCTGTGGCGGCCGCCTGCTGTGGCCACATCACTGTGGCAGAGGAACCTGACTGTGAGAGCGGACCACTCAGGCACTTTGAGACCCTGCCCACAGCCAGCACGGACCCATACAAAAAAAACGAGTCTCTAAAACTGACTAATCATCACTGTGAATTAAAGAGCCCGAGTTGTTTTTTCTGAACACTTTGAAGGCTATCTTGGGGAAATACATTATAAAGTTTAGAGTTTAGAAAAAAAAGTGCTGACAACCTGAGTTTTGAATCACTGGTGGTAAATATTGAAGAAGTTCATACTTGTTAAGAAAATGTTGACAATGTAATATAAATATGGTAAATTTAAAAACTATAACACTCAAGAGAGCACAAACCTTTGCCAAGGCCCAACATTCCCATTATGAAACCACATTTAAATTCACTAAATCCAGATTTGCATTAAATCCAAATTGCACATACTCATAAATTTCAGTCCTATAAATATGCTTGATAGTTTTCACCCAATTCCCATTATTATTCCCTCCTCCGGATCTATGATAAAAAAAAATCTATGGTGTCTTCCTTGGGTCATGTTCCATTCGTTAACCAATTGGAATCTGTTCTGTTCTTTCTAACAATCACTTCATATTTTTCAACTTACTGTCACTATTTTGTTGTTTTGTTCTAAATTAAAAAAAAATTGTGGCCAATAGAGAAGGACATTTTAACTGTGCATAAATGGGTGGGGAAATCTGTTCGACATGTGACACTGAGCATATGAATGTATTCAATATTTGATGAAACGGCAAATTCAAAGCAGAAGGGTCTCAGTACTCGTGACAAAAGTCAATAAATTAATAATAAAGCTATGTGCAGCCTGTATTTCATTGTGTTTAGTTTTACTATAGATGTTGTAACTTTATTGGAATGTTTAGTCACTTTTTAGCGGATCAAAATGTTTACAATATAAATATTGCTGTTTTCACCTCACATCTTACAGTGTGAAAGAAGGTAAAACAAATCCTAGAGCCCTTTGTCCAGATTCAGACCAAAATATTAATAGTTATTTTTTCACCCATCATTCCCATGAGTTTCGGGGGAAATCCATTCATAACCAAAACCTTTTTGGTGGAGTTAATAAAAGGATTCTCATCGCTTTTGAACATTATTAACAGTATTTTTAACCGTGCATGGTCTATCACCATGACATCCTCACACAACACCAGTGAGTTTGGAACAACTTGTCCAGCTGCAGAGTTTGTGGGTAAATCTCGATTATTTACACCTCTGAAACAAGGACGAGCGTCTGATGCTGCACATTGGAAACAGCATTCCAGCTGAGTGTTAACATAACCAAGAGCACAAAGGCTCCTTTAATGGCCGACCGCAAAATAAACAGCCTCATCTGGTCACAAGGCTCTCACAAACGACTGAGAGTTGATTTTTATCTTTAGCATCTTCATAACTCTTCGCCACAAACAGACACACACACACACACAGAGCGGCCTTATGGAGAGCCACCGGACAATAGATCTGTTTACACAAAATTAAATGTTGGGATGAAACAAGAAAAGCATTGAAGAAGAAGAAGAGGTCAGGGGTCAGGGAGCTGCAGATGCCTTTTGATTTATTGGTGCAGGAGGAGCTTCACACATCAGATCATGAATCGCTGCAGACACAGATTGGTTGAGCGTCTTCACATGGAGGAAATGAAAAACACGGCTGGAGTGGGAGCATTTGAAAAGAGGTAGACGGTAACGAAGCACAGGAGCATCGATGCAAAGAGGAAATGGTTTGATATGGCTGCAAGAGCATTTGGCAATTGGTAATAAATAAGTCATTATCCTAACACGACCTCGGTGATGTCAATTTACAGGTTCTCCCTCCACCGCCACGACTTGGCCTGTTAACGATTCTAATAGCAAATATCCAGTCGGCAACAGTAAGGCTTTCGGAGGCTCAGGTCATTGTTCACATGTCACAAAAGGATCCCTGTGCCTCTGGGTGCTCTTTTTTTTTTTCTCTCTGCGGCCTCCCTCCCTCCCTCCCTCCTCTCCTGCTCTCTCCAGTATCCCCGTGGGAGCGCAAAGGGTTGAAATGACACACAGTGGCTGACTGTCGCCCAGGGGCCCGCGTTCTGGCCTTGGCTGGCTGGATCTGTGTGGCAGCTGGTAAGCCCGCTGCCCTCTCTCTGGCCTGCAGCATCAACAGTGGTGGTAGTGGGACTGATTGGAGCCTCACTCTGATCTCTGACTCCGCGGCTGACGCTCTCAACTGCTCACTGCTGCCCACACAACTGGTGAGACAGTGGAACGGGGAGCGGGATGTAATCAGGAGCACACACATAAAAAAACTTAAGTGTCCAGGGAAGTGGCTGGGAGTCGGACGTGACAGACGCAGTGCTGTTAGGGGATGAAAGCTGAGACACACGATTCTTTGGGGCAGAAAATTGTAGACGCTGCAGGTACTGTGGTTGTCGCGCGGTGCTGAACCAGCAGCCACATTTATTTGAACAAATTGCTGAGAGGAAATGCATTGATCTGTTATGAAATAAGACGTACTCCCTTAAAACACAATATAAAAAAACAGTTAAGTAACATCCTATTGATTGCCCTTATCACATGCTCACAACGTTCCCTATTTAGCCACATTATATAAATAGAAACACCTTTTTAACAAGCTTGCATCATTTATTCCTCACTTCACCATGACCTGCACAGCCTTGCAACAAATACACAACAGCAGGTTGAAACAAAATTCTCCCACAATACTGAGTACGGGTTAAGACATCAAATCTCTTATAAATAATGTTGGTGTGATAAAAGCGAAAGAAAAGGCATTCTTGTTTTCCAGTTCTTACTCTTTATATGTTATTAAAAACACCAACATTTTTATAGAATATGAACTGAACTCTTTTTTTATGAGCAAGAATTCCCTTGATAGAGTTTTTGTAACACTGAACGGTTGATTCAGTTTTAGAGCTTTCCTGATTAAACATGTTTTGAAAGAACACAAGACCATAAAAGGCAGGAATCGCAATCCAAAGAAAAATGATTTGATGGAATAAGCTCTTGGATATTTGAACATGATTTGTGAAGATCTGGTCCGGGAGACAGAAGAGTTGTGATGAGTCGTACTGAACTGGGTCTGATCGGGTCTCAGTGGTGCCTGCCGGTGTAAATTCTGTTTCTGAGCACGACTACTGGAGGGAGGTGGCGCCGGACGCCGGGGTAGTGCTGCATGTGGTCGAACCACCGCGTCAGGTTCACGTACTGCTCCTTCTCCTGGACGGCCAAGTCCACCTGAGAGATAGGAGACTGGTTAGCCACAGAACATGAGCCTTAGTAAGGATGCAGAGTTAAAATATTGCCATTGTTGATGATGGATTAATTCATGGATGTAAACAGAACTAGGGCTGAGAAGGAAGCAGAAAGAATTGGAGCAAGTGAGCTATGCTGCCCTGTACTTCCAACGTTAAGTGATTAAATCCCGGCTCGGACGATTGTAAACATCCCACCGACAACTTTTCACATCTGGATCGATGACTTAGACATTCTCTCTCTCTCTCTCTCTCTGAGGATTTACTCCTTATTATAATATTACTTTGTGAGTCGAAAGCAAATGTTTTCTTTAAACATTTTCAAGACCATTATTTTATTTTTGAAATGAATCAGCTTTAGAGAATCATCAAGTTTACATTTACTTATTTAGTGGTAAATATTAATACTATGATATGTGTGAATGCTGTAAAAAATAACGATTGTTGAAATCAACACATTTGACTTCATCTGTTCTACACAAACTAGAATCTAAAAGCTGAATTGCAGTCGATCAAATTCAAACTGTATACGACCTAAACAGCATCAAGACGTCGTTGGAAATTTCATTAAACGTGTGTTTCTTCACGATGTAATTATCAGTAACGTGTAAACTCCAGACACAGACAACAGTCCAGCCTGCGACCATCCTCCCATCCGTCAGGTTTAATGCTTGTGTCGTGTTGTTTTCCATGAATTGAACATCGGGAGTGGCTGCGGTTGAGGGCTGGGCTCGCTGACCCCTTGTCCCCGAGGTTAAAAGCACACTGATCGCGAACCAAAGTGACGCTCCTCTGCCTGGTGGCGGGGGGGCGATCTTCCATCTCCGCCACAACCTCTGACATCTCTCAACATGTGATGTCTCCCTCCCTCCATCTCATTCTGCCTCTTCCATTTCTGAACTCACTTCCTCTTTTCTTTTAATCCTGGAAGGCATAACAAACTTACTTGTCCCTGGTATCAGGCTAAAGACATCACTTTGTGCCACATCACTTTATTTCTCTGAAGAGAAGTGAGAACGTGTTTATAATACGTGTGTTTATTTCCAACTTGCTCTCCATGCCCTTTGGCCATGTGACTGGTCCAATTGTGTGTTACGCACTGTGACAAATTGCTTATTAAAGTTGTGGTTTGACTGAAGGGAGCACAGATAGGAGGGAGTGGATGTATGAAGGGTTGACTTCTCTGTAAATGGTGATGTGAAAGCAACAGGGACAAAACTAATCAATTCGATTTATTCCCGAAACTAAAGTCCTGCAGCTCTTTGTGAAGTTTCTGACATTACATTTGTCCTTCATTAGTATTTGCTAAAATATTTAATCTACCCTAGTGATAAGGATTAATGAGTTACACCTTCTGAAACTGAAAAATCGAACCAGTCCAGACTACCGACCAGCTCTAGATTTCTTTTCAGAGTTGTATCAGTTGGAGGATGTTTTTTAATCCACTATGTTAAAGACTTTTTCCTATCAACAGAAACTGTAGTAAACCTGTATGTAAAAAAATAGTGCTGAATACAGACCAATGGCAAAAAAGAAAAGAAAACGAACATTCAAACAAAAGAACAATAAGGAATAAAACCAAAAGGTGGTACAGAGGCCAAAACGACTAGAATAACTTTTGACAGTGGCGTGACTCAATTGAAAAGGACATGTTTCAAATACACCACAGAGCAACAGACCCATCTGGACACTCAGATGTATCAGTGACAGATCGCAGGTAAAGTAATAATAAGAACTCAGAAATCTGAATTGTACACACAAGAATGAAATCAGTGAGAGAAAAGGTTACTTACTATGAGTGGTTGGATTCCATAGTACATGAGAATATCAGCTAAAGTGAACTGGTTTTCAGCCAGGTAAGCTTTGTCCTCCAGGTAGAGGTTCAGCTCCTGGAGAAGAGAAGAACATGAGAAGCAGACAGATTAGATGGGTTAGAATAAGGTCAATAGTTAAAATACTGCAAAAACTTTTTTGAATTTCCTTCAAGGAAACATGCATCATTCATCTTGAGTTCTACGTCCTCATGTTTTCACCTCAAACTAAAATTTGACTGTTTATTATTTAAGATGGGAAGTTACAGATAACGTCTTGGTGAGAGTTATAAAATCCTACCACACTGAAGGGTGAGAATGATTTGGAAATTCATAAAACAAGTAAATGTTTTGATGATGTTTCTATCGCACGACATCCATGAAACTGTGAGAATGCAAATATTTAAGGATGATAAAGAGGAGCCAGAAATGCAGAGAACAGATGAAGATGTCAACTTGGAAGGACAATGCGATTTGAGAGCTGTTGCCGATGAGGAGCCACGCTCAGGGTTATTGACATTTCCCTGTTGTTGTAAACACCTGTAATCCAGATAATCTCCTGCTGCGTTCTTAAAGGGAAACTCTAGAAAAATGTCTAGAAAAGTCTGGGTCTGTGTTCATGTCTAAAAATAGCTTCAGTTTTGTGGGTTCAGCCATCTTAAGACAGGACTCAGAATATAGATAACAGCCTGACACTTTGTTGCCCCTGGATTGCTCTATTTATTGTGAGGCACCAAAAAGCAAGTTGACTCACAGACATGAGTCGAGTCCGGGTTTTCTCAACTGACGCATCGACTAATCGACTTTTAGCGGACTGCCCTAGATCCAAGCTTGCATGTGTCTGCGTGCTGTGCTTTGTGAAAAGGAATCAAATGTAACCTGAGGGGCTGTAGCTTCTCTCCCCATGACTGGCAACTTGGTGCAGATGCGTACATGAAAGGCTCTTTGTTTACTCAGCGACAACTCTCGCTTACACATCCAGTGAAGCTGTCCTAAACTTGGACAGCTTGATGTGTGTATGTGTGCGTTTCAGTCGGATGTCTCTGTGCTCAGAGTCGTGTGTGGAAGTGCTGGTCCCAGGGGACGGGACCATCTTTAGCACTTGTACATTGTGCGAAGGAAACACTCCACGCACACAGAACATCTCGGGGGCAAATGGGGTTATTGTGCGGCAAGAGTGGGTGATGCCAAACAAGGCATGAAGACTGCAGACTTCCTCCCCGTCCACAATCAGATCCTTGCTTTTCTTAGCCTACAGCCATGGAGCTGAAGCCTAGTCAAGCATCAGAGGAGAGGTCACTCCGCTGCCCCCCCCAACCCAGCGCAAGGAGATCCGAACATGGGTTCTCCTCCACCTGCCCCCGCCGTTAATGTGCACTCTGATCATTGGACATTCACATTAAACAATGTTAGCAAAGTTTGCGGCCGAGTTACTCTCAGAAATGTATGACAAATGAAAAGAAGACAAGAATTCTTCTGGGAATTTTGCCCTATGCACAGAAATCTCACCCACATGTAAACTACTTCAACTTATATTACAACTGCAGTACATTGCACATTTGTGCCCATTTCTTTCACATGTACTGATGGACAGTTGTGACATTACACAAGTTTACTTTTTATTTTATTGCTTTGAACTCTGATTTTGAAATTATGGTTTCTATCTTTCATAGTGGGGCTTTGTATTGGAAATTCAAACATTCATTCAAACATGGGGAAAGGTTTGTATCTGGTCTTTGATGACCCATTTGAATTTGAAATATTGGGTCTCAAACTGCATCAGACCATCTAAAGTAGTGTGTCTCCTGATCCAGCAGAGGGCGCTTCCTTTGAGCTTGACCAATACGTAAAGCAAGTCAGTAAGGTTGCATCGTCTTTGCTCCAAAAATGGAGGACGCTAGCAAACATAGTCGTCCTGAAGCACAATCATGACACCGGAGCATCTGAGAAGCGGCTTGTGGAATGTAGATGGTTAAGTAACTACACGAGGCGACGCCGTTTATCATCTTTGTATCATGCAACTCACTTTGAACAAATCTGTGGGCTCAGCTGTTCACAGCAGCAGAGGAGGCATCGCAGACGAGTGGAGAGACTTCAACTTTGTCTGACTTAATATGCGCAGGGGGATGGTTTGACAAATTGTGTGTCATGACAAATTCGTTTGAACTTGTTTAATGGAAAACTGACTGCCATGTGTAATAGTGATGGTGCATATATTTCTTTCAAAGAGACAAGACACAGTAATTAAAGTCATGAAGGTTATGATGATTTAAAAGGAATTTAATATGTTTCACAAATTGGCATGAACCCAAGAACAGTCAATGTCCTATACAGCATGAAGACACCCTCTAGTCTTCAGCAGCCATATTGGTTTAAGGCGGAATGACGGACTTCCTCCAACATTCAGCTGACTTTGGGTTCAAGGCCAGAGAGGCCTGGGCTTGTTTACAGTGGCACTACGTGAGTGACAAGATGTTTACTCTTGAAACACGTCTAAACTTGAAAAACTGTGAATTTCTTATTCTCATCCTGGGGTGAGAAAGTTTAAGGACTCGTGCAGCTGACAGTTTCTGTCTCTGGATAATTTAATGGGAGATGACTGGTGTGCTTGAAAGAAGGATGGAGCTAAAGCAGCAGGACAGGACGGGGCGCCGACGGGCACCAGAGCTGAGCTGCTCGGGGCGACTTCCTTCTGTAAGTGGCACCATTAAAATATTTAAGAGGCCTGTCCAGATAACATGCTGCTGCACAGCATGGCTCCTCACCCATGCCACAACAGTGTGTTATGCTGACACACAAATACACACACACACACTTCATGCTGACAGAACTGTGCCAAGAGGCGCCTAGCATCCAACAGACCATTGGCTGATGATCCATTTCATGCTGACTGGCGTCAGGCATATTAAAAACATTTTCTCTATCTTGTGGGGCCATGTCACTGAAAGGCAACATATCAGTGTGTATCCCTGTCGCTGGTGCCTTAACAAGACCAACAGACACACGTACACACACATGGTGGTTTGACTGGTGGACAGAGACACAGGGAATGTGAGAGATGGTGAAATGCTGAGAGGTTCAATTCGGAGCAAGCATTGAATTAACTACTTTAATATCTGAGACAATCATACCTTAAGATAAATTCAAGTCCACAGAAGCACCACAACAGATAGATTTCCTCCATACCTTCAGGATGGTCTTGGCATCCTCCTTCGTGCAGTTGTTCAGCCGGGTGACTCTGTACTCCAGCCACTGCTGCACTACGGCCCTGCTCTCTGCGGAGTCGCCGAGCAGCTCTGAGCGCTTGGCCTCTTTCACCAGGTGACAGGCGATGGTCACCAGCCCCACGAGCGGAGGACCATTGTTATTCTGTAACACAGGGACCTGGAGGTAAAGGTGAGACGGAGAGAGAGGGCAGAGAGAGGGCAGAGAGAAAGAAAAAAAAAAGTGAGTTTGATTTTCTATTTCATTGAAGTACAAACACAAGAAGACATTTACTGCAACAAATCTGACATCAGATATGGTAAATAAGTCAGGTTCATTTGTATAGTACTTTTCAGAAACAAGTCACAAAGTGTTTAAGAGGGCCAAATATGTTAAAATGTTTCCTTATTTAGTTTACTTAGTTTCCGTGATCCATAAGACTGCATGCTATGTCGTACTGTGTACTATGCTTTAAGTACTTGTTATCTTGCGTACTTATATGTTCTGTCAACTGCTATATTTCAACCTGGGTATGTTATCCACAGAATTAGCAAATCTGAAAGAAGTATGAAGGACGTTTCTTGAGATTATCTTAAACATCTTTAAAAAACAACTTCCTCATTGGTAACTTTACACATTCATGAATAAAACTGGCTCAAAAGCAGAGTGATTATTAGCAATCCACTCCAATGGATCGATACAATTTGCTAGCATGTTTTCACATCCAGGAAACATCGCCCATTATTAGGATGCAGGAATAATTGTGTTCAATATTTTCCAATTAAGATCAGTCAATCAATACGACAGACAGCTGACTCCGCCCCTTACTCCTGTGTTTGAGCATGCGCAGAACACAGAGCTACTTCCATTGTGCTAACTCATGAAGATACTTCAGCTGCCACTGGGTCAAGCTTCCTGTTTTTAGTCTGAACGTCTCCTCAGCTGATGAATGAAACCCCCGGGTACAAAGTGTGAACACGAGGTAGATATGACAACACAACTGACTCTGTTTTCAACACACACATGGCTAGCCGGTTAGCATTCCCAAGCTAGCCACCGTGTGTCATGTTACAGCAGCTCCCAAAGCTTCCTGTTAAATACAACAACGTTCAAAAGCTAACGACGGAAGCTACAACAACGAGCCACCATGTCACCTTTCTCTCCCCCTGAGTGCTGTACTTGTTCGGCTTCTTCAGCCCTAAATATTTCTCCAGCGACGACAGCTCCCGTAGCGCCATGTTTAGACTGACAGAGGTGGAGAAAGACCCAGCACAACTCTGCCTCTGATTGGCTCATCGTGAGACTGTCCCCTAACTCTGACCAATCATCACTCTCTTTGTGTTAATACAACCCAATCACAGCCAAGGCGGGGGCGGGCCTTTTTCGTCAGTGTGCGTGTGTGTGTGTGTGTGTGTGTGAGACTGATGACTTAACCAATGAAAACATAGAACGTAAGTCACTCATCACATTGCATCAGTGAAGAAGCTAAAATTAAATATTATAAAATAACAATAAATATTGGTTGACAAGTGAAACTAATACATGTCAAAGTTTGAAATGATATACTGTACTATTACTTTTCACACTTTTTTTGATTTTTTTTCTTTCCACAAGGAGTCTTAGTTCATTTAAAAAAAAATGTATATATTAATGAAAAAGAGAACCCCAGTGGAAATTCCCACTGTAGTTTAATATTCGTTTTAATTGATGGTAAATCTAATGATAATTATAAATAATAAATTCAGATATAAATTAATTTGTGGTGACATTATCTGTGAGACTGATTTGACAGTATGCCCACATAACTAAAAGCCTAAATTATTAGGATTCACATACACAAGCCTGCATTGCGCCACAGTGTCTGACATTGTGTGTGTTGTGTCTGTTTGGATTTATTCTGTGCATGTATGATTTCTCCATAACGACATGTCACCTGTCAGTCAAAACTGAGCTTGTTAACTACTATATGGGTATGTGTTAATATGTACTGGTTGTGTCTGTGTGACACCAGAGAGAACGACACCACTAACTTTCTTTTGCTTACACTTCCAATATTGACAGACAGATCCTTTACTTGAGTGAAAGAGGCAGAACCATAATATGAGTTATTAGGCTACCACTATAAGTCCTGCATTCAAATAAAACCAAATAATCCAGATACTAACCCTGCCATTTTACGCGTTTGGAGCTAGAATCTGTTCAGTAGTGATCAGGGGAATTGAGCCGCAATACACACCCTCCACCAACTGTGAGTCAGTCTCAGCTGTGATTCACAACAATTTGCCCTGTTTTTATGGCGTCAAATAACAAATTGGAACCAAATATAGCTGTAAAAATCTATACGTGAACAAACCTAATGACAACCCATCTCTGAGAAAAATGTGTATACAATGTCTTCTTTAAATTTTTAGTTTGGTCCATGTCCTATCCACTAACATGGAGGGGGCTGGTTTTATGACCTGTACTGTAGCTGTATATATTGATCATTAAATGAACAGTATGAAGTGAAAACAAATTGAAAATCGGCTTAGTTGGAAGAAATCATTTTCATCCTGAAGGGTTAAAGAAAAAAACTCACCCTCGGCCAAAGACGACAAACCTTCACTGTTCTCACTCAGCTTGCAATCATGAGAAAGCCACAGAAAAGTATTTTACCAAATCCTCACTGAAATGCTCTACGGCCCTATGGTGTTCCAGATTATACCCAAAGCCTTTCCTGGGCTGTTATACTGTGATATGTAAAAATAGTGGCATGCTTTCTATTGTAAGAATATCTATATTGTTCATTTATATATATATATAAAGCATTACTACTATTTTCCCAACCTAGTTCCTGTTTGGGTGACATGGCAACAGCCTGATAACTGGTGCATTGACTTGTGAATACTCAACATCTTTATTTTAAGCTTGGATCAATTTAACACTTTTACCAAGTGTGTGTTTATGTTTACAAAAATCTCGATCTGCTAAATAACTTTCAAATGAATGGAGAAGAGTAAAAAACACAATATTTGCCCCGAAATGTCTCTGCAATAGAAGAGCAAAGTAGCATGAAATAAAAATACTCAAGCAAAGTAAACACATGTCAGCATTGGAGCTGATCACGGCACTGGGATTGATTAAATCAACAGTATGAAGTGAAAACAAATTGAAAATCTGCTTAGTGGGAATAAATCATTTTCCTCCTTAAGGGTAGAAGAGAAAACTGACCCTCGGCCAAAGACTACAGACCTTCACTGTTCTCACTCAGCTTGCAATCATGAGAAAGCCACAGAAAAGTATTTTACCAAGACGTCACTGTAATGCTCTACAGCCCATGGTGTTCCAGATTTCCCCCAAACCCTGTGCAGTGCTGCCACACTGGGACATGTACTTTGACAAAGCAGCCAGTTCACACAACAAGTCATATATGAATATCCAGCCCACAGAATAGGACATTATCATATCTGAAATTCAATATTGAATATCTAAGGCCTCTGGATTATCATAGTGGCAGCACTTCTGCTTCATGTGAACTGCTTCCATTGACGCTTATTCCCTTGCACATCCACATCATCCCTTTCGACGCATGCACTTAATATAATAGAACAGATGATATTTTTAAACCCACTTTGTTGAGAGAAATCTGTCCCAGAAAACAAATTAATTATAAGAATGAGTGCACAGACTATCACAAATGATTAGATGCCACGAAACAAGGTAAAGCTAATTCTCTGCTTTTTTTTTTCATCTAACCTTCATTTTTTTTTTTGCTTTGCTTTTTGTTTATAGGCTCCAGCACGTCATCCACTTTTGCCCCAGTCGGCCCTCCATAAATGCACGCTCGCAGCGATAAAGTGTGTCTCCTCTAACTAAATGCCTCCAAGCTGCCACATCCTGTCTGTACTCAGGCGGGCTGAAGACAACGATCCCCAGTGCCCAGGACTAACTGTAGCCTGTGGGAGTTTTCTCATGCCGATTGTGATACACAATCTGGGGTCACATTAGTAAGGAAATCTACAGTGGGGGTCACCGATAGTGCCGTGGGGCTTCCCAAGGCAGGCACAGCCATGAACACAGCCTCAGTCCTGGTACATCTATCCTCCTCTGCCTAGTCTGTAGCTTACAATATGCTGTTACACTGATTTGTCTAGCTGGGCTGCAGGGTCACAGCCCCGCCTGTCTTCTCCGCTACCTTTCATGACCTGTGAGAGCTGACGGAGGGCTGTATTCTAACCACACAGATGCTCGCAGAGGGAGACGGGGTAGGATCGGTTGGGAGCAGTCGACATGAACGCTGTCAGCACAGATTGGTGAAATTGCATATTGGTGCTAGGTCGGATCCCCAGCGTAGGGTGAACGTGGAGGGGAGGGGTGGGGGGTGTGTGCAGGCGGCTGGGTGACAGTTTGGGAAGACGCTGGGAGTTGTGAGATGACGACAGACAGATGTATTGTAGACGTGTGCTGTCTGTACCTTTGGCTCCCGTCAGGGTTTCATTTCTGATTAGATCTCATCCAAAGAGCTGGAATTTCGAAGAAACGTACAGGGAAAAAAACACCATATTCTTAAATAGAAAAATATTGGTATAATGCAATGTTGTTATTGAAAGACAGTGAAATAAGAGATTTGGTTAAAGTTGAAAAAATGGTTATAAAATGTTACATTTTGTAGAGATTCACACAATTCTTCTTGATTCTAAAATGACCAAATTTAAAAAGGCCACCAAATCGTCAAAATAGCAATTTGTAGGAATTCGATTTAAATTTAGTTGTTTTATCTATTTTCTAGTTTAAATTATAGCAGAAAATAATCTCTACAGTATAAAACATTTTGCTCAACAAAAAACTGAAAAAGAAACCACTAAAATAAGAGCAAAAAATCTCCAGGGGGTTGTCTATAAGTTTGTTATATTTCTACCAAAATTTATCAATTTATTATAACAAAGAAAAACCAGTAAATCGAATTATGAAGACAAATTTGAATACATTTTCTATTGATCAACTAATCGATGATGGGTTAACTTCTAGTATTACTGCGTCCGTTCTTAAATCTTTGGGTGGAAAAACCCTCAGACACATTCATTTCCAAGGGAGAGCCACTACACAGTGAGTCACTTGCAGCGAGTATTGTGTATGAGTCGTGTCAGTCCTGCACAGTGTGTCTTTTGGCTCCGCAGATGCTGGCTCTCGTAGTAGTGGGGACTCAGACGATGCCAGAAATGTCGGACCTCCAGGTGGGGCCTTTGGGCCTCCGCGAACGACAATGGTGATAGGATTATAGGAACCACCCTGCCGCTCCGTGCAGAAACACGCAGCCGAGGGCTAAGAACTACACTCCACAACACACAAACACACACATGCAAATCAGTGTATGTTCAAATTTCTTAACAGGCAGGGGGGTTGGTGCCAGGGTTGGATGAGCCAGTGACAGGGGTGGAGGGATGACACTGACATCGTAGCACTTCATGTCTTTTCCTTAACATTTATACACGTGATTAGCATTGGAAGGCACGCTCGTGTGTGTCTGTGTGTGTGTGTGTGTGTGTGTGTTTGTTGGGAAAGAGAGGGTGGTTGGGTCTGATCAGGAGAGGCCCCGGAGACAAACGAATGAGTAATAAAGGCAGTTTTCTCCATTTCCTCCTCCTCTGCTTACATGCCAAGCCACACGGCTGTGGGACATGCTGGGGGACACGGTACCAGCTCACAACAAACCCTGTCCCTGCCTCCCATCCAGCAGCAGTCACTTAGGACTATTAATTACCGCTCTGAATTTCCTCCTCCTTACCCGTAGTCATCCGTGTCCCCCTCAGACAAACAACCTCGGTGGGAGGATCTTGATTATTATAGCTTCTGAAAAGTCAGATTGTCTTTTTATTGAAGTTGCCCACTGGCCTTGCAGGTTTCTCTCCATCTCCCTCCGTCTCACTTTTCTGCATCTCTCCTCCGTGATTCAGGCAAAATCTTGGAGGAAGCCGTCGTGCTGTGGCCGGGAGGTTGATGAGGGAGACTCCCATGTTGTTGGTGGTTTGACCTCAAGCTGCTCATGTGAGGTTAAAAGCATGCACAAACACACACGTACACACACACAAACATGCAAAACTCTGTCTGTGGGCAGCACACAGATCTGCTGTTTTGCCGCTCACCAGCAGGGTGCACTGTGGGTCTTTGAAAAATCCCAATTTCTGCACAGTTGTGCAGGGATGCCTGGTGAAACATGAACTTTTTAACTGAGATAAGAAAGTGATTATTAAAAAGACATGGAATCATCGGAATCACTGAATGTCTTATCTTGAAAAATTATTTAACTAATATGTTTTATAAGTTTTCTAAGAAGGAAATCATGCACTTTCTTTTACCACTTAGAGAAATATTATAATTTTATATAGAAAATAATTTGATGTTAATTTTGAAGACTTAAAGTTGGTAAGAAAATATGCATGCTCTGCACATAGAGTAGTTTAGTATAATGTCCAACATTATCGGGATCAGATGTAGTGCTCAGCACCTTGCACTGGCCTGTTTTGTGAAAATACTTCTGCTCTGGAGCACATTCAAGATTTTTTTGTGGTCGTTTTCAAAACTCCGACCTTTTTGATTGCAGAAAGGCTCCATGAATCTCAGGCACACGAGAACACGTTTGGGAAAACTCTAGCCAGCTCCTAATCCTCCCTGCTCATCCGTCTTCATGTCTTTAACCCATTAGTTTGATTCACTACCGCAGGAGTGGGAAAGTGAAAGCTCAGGCCGCCACTTGTCTCCCCTACGACTCTGTCCACTATATCCCTTTCATGTGGCACTTTATGGCCTGCTGGAGAGGGGTAGAAGGGGCAAGTGTGTGTGCGTGTGTGTGCGTGTGAAAGAAGACGGACAGTGGTGGTGGGGGGGGGGGGGCAGAGATAGATATAGGGAGATTCAGAGGGTTATTTGTCCCTCTTCCCCACTCTGAGAGCCAGGAATCATGGTCCGCATGACAGGTCGGCAGCCCCCATCGGGGGTGATCTATATGAGACCCTCTTTATTGGCAATTTCAACCAAGGGGACAGATGAGACTGCAGCCAGCCAGCCGGACAGCCGGGCTATGATGAAAGCGCCCGGGACTCACCTGTGACTCTCGCACTGAAGGCTAGAGAAATAATACATCAGAGGTTATATGTGGAGATATGTGCGCTGTGGTGTGGATGTTTGAGCCGTGTGTGTGTGTGTGTGTGGTAGAAATAATGTATGGCTGCTGTCGTGCCCAGAGGTCTCTGTTTAGTATGGAGAGAACCACTGAGCTGTGTTGCAGGCAGATTTTGAATGAGATGCTTTGGTTACTTTACATATTGTTGCAATGTAGGGTAAATAATTCAACTCAGAGCAACAGTCGAGAATCTGTCCGCGACTTATTGCTTTTGGCTTCTTTGGAGTAACAAGGCTGTTGAACATACGTACTCCATAAAAAAAGCTCTTGCTGCATTGCATGTGAACCATGGAAAACTGCTTCTGTGCCGTATGAGTTGGGTATTGTTCTGCCTGGGCGCTGGGAAAACATTAAAAAGCATGCTAAAACCTTGATGTAATGCTGATTGTAATAAAACATTAAAGCCACCATAAGTACTAACACATCGCTCTCGGATTCCGATTGAAATGCAACAGAACTCTATTCTCCCACAGTCTCTTCTTAACAGCCTGCACTGGGTTGCACTGATATCACATTCAGCCCTTCCCTCCCAAGTACGCGAAACACATTTCCCATTTTTCAAAGTGTTGAATCGCACGAGGCAAATCACTGGGAACTAGCATGACAACATTCAAGCTCTGAGCAGACAATATATCCCGGGGCCATTCCTCCATCCAACGCTCCGCTGAATGAAAGACAGAAGCCTGCAAAGTGATGAACACCATGAAATAGCCCTGTAATGAACAACTGCTCTCATATGAGAAGGCCCGTTCAGTTAGGACCAGCCATTAGACCCACGTCTCTCTGTTCACTCCAAATTGATTAGTACAGTCTGCGAAGCATTGATCAGCGGTTTGCTTTCAAGTGTCGGGATGGCGGAGGGGTTTTGAAAATAGAGATTTTTAAGAACATCGAGCAGGTTGAGAAGGAAGCAAGCTAAAGGCTCCATTTTGGTTCCTGTCGCACCAAGAGCGTGACACCACTACTGCAGCTGTATGAATCTGGGAGGAGCTGAAACAAGGAATGTGGTGTAAATGCTCACATCCCTTCCTGCTTGTGTCTTTCCAAATCATTTTACGATCGTGTAACCTCACCTCAAATATTCTCTTTGGATAAACACCAGCCCTCGTGATGAGCTGAAATACAATAGAATAAAAGCAAATAAATAAACACACCACACCAGTATCAGATGAATGGATGGAGTGATGGATACTTGGCAATATTTCCCACTTTGATACTTGACTTCATGACCCTCTGAGATCTCAAATGTTCATAAGAGATACAGAGAGTGACTAATCTACTTCACATGTTCCTTTCCCAAAATGAACAGGGGGAATACATAAAGTAGGTTATGTTCATGCATATCCCATATAGCACATAAAACTTGCAGTATTTCCATATTTGGTGAAATATTATGCTGTGCTTGCATTTCAAATGTGCAAACACAGTTTTCTGGCAGTTAGATGTGTTACCACTCTATACTGTCTGGATTCTATTAAGGGCAAACTAAAATATAGAAATATGAGAAATGTAAAATTTAAATAGTTAGCTGTGTTTTTTGATAAAGCAGTTTCTGCTTAAACCAAAACAATAGAGAAAATGAGGCTAATTTCAACAAAAGTCAAGATTAGAAAATGTCATGTATTAAATCCTCACTCATTAGATGTATGTACTGTGTTCTCCAGCTGGTTAAATGTAATCTTGAGGCTAAACTATAAAAGTAAAGATATAAAAGTCAGTCTATGATGATGGTGAGCTATCTATATCCTGTATGTAAACACACTGTATATTTATACGTATACACTGTATACATACAGTATGTACATACACAGTGTCTGTCACTCTGTCTGTGTTTGTCATGCTGTCCCAGCCCCGGTGTACACTCTGCCTCTAATTAACTTAATAAAGTGTAACAATTCTGACATTTGAGGCCTAATTTGCTCCCCAGTAGCAGGCCGGTGACCGGCGTTGCAGATAAGGCACAGTGACAGGATCAGAGAAAAGTCTGTTTATCTGGGGAATTAAAGGGTAGACAGAGGCCTGGCTTGGTGATAGGTGCTCTCCTGTATGCTGTGTGTGTGTGTGTGTGTGTTTGTGTGAAGAGAGAACTTTTGTGCTTGTACGTGTGTGCACTTTGTGTTTATGCATTTGTGTATGAGTGTGTCTGTGTTCTCCTGTGTGTGCGTCAGTGAGCGACAGGCCCGGTTATTACTTGAATGGCTTTTGATTGGCCGATAGAGAACGCTCGCTTGTTTACGCCGATCTACATCGTCCAACTAAAGCGGTGAACTTGTAACCTCTGCTTGCTGGTGGCGCATCACATCTGCGATGTTCTGTCTTTGCATATCTCCCCTCTTAATAAAACTATCAGATTTACCAGTAGACACACACACACACACACGCACACACACACACAGCAGTATTCTGTTTGCAGATACAGCCAAAGACAATCTTCCCATCTACCTGGGGGGTACCTGCCAGTGTTGGCGCTGGCGGCTATACACATCCTCCATCAAAACATCACCGACAGAGAAGTCAAGTCTCCCTCTCTCTCCCTCCCTCCCACCACCTCCGACCCGTAAACCATTTATCTTGAGATAACTTTGTCAGATTGTCAACCAAACTCTCCGGTGGGAGCCGGGCCCAAAGCCTATTACGGGGGAATCATTGCAGGCCGAGGCTGGTCACTGCTAAATGGATACTCCCTGTGAGCTTCCCCCCCGCCTCGACTGCGTTATTGGGGCTGCTATTCCCACATCCGCTCAAGTCGGCCGCAGTTAGGCAGCCGGTAATCGAGTTGCTGAAACTGCGTTGGTTTATTGATTACATAAGGAGAAGCTGGTTATCAGGGAACAGATGTAATGCTTGTAGAAATGGGAATATAACTACGTTCGGCGTTGTTGACCGGTGTCACTCATTCCTGTCCTCTACCCGGCCTTCCATATGGGAATGAAAAGTGTTTAATGAATAACCTACACCACTTATGTAGTAACCATGTTGGTAGCAGCAGTAGTAAGGGTTGTGTGTGTGTGTGTGTGTGTGTGTTGTGTGTGCGCAAGTTTGCTTTAACCCCAATGCTTTGTGACATGTCGGCCAGGCCACTCCGTGCTATTCTCGGCCAGGAGACCTTGTTCCTGAATAATTTGCCACCTCTAATCTCGGGCGGTCTTGATTTATTCTGGGATGTCTTTGAAGCGCCAACACGCTGAGGGCTTTGAGACATGGCTACCGAACTAAAAAAGACTAACAACAGTGATAAAAGCGAGCTGAAAAGAGGGAGACGCACGTCAAGAGGGGAACCAGGGGAATCTGTTCTCCTTAGCATGCTGCTGCTCTATTTTCAGAGATTGTGTTAACTGATAACACTCCAAGGCTCTTCACACAGTGATGCCAGTTATTTGTGATATAATAGCAAAGAGTGAACGTTTCCATATCATTGAATTTGCGTTAAGGTTTAAGTTAGTGCGAGTTAGTGATTCTGCATCACGACTTTAGGATTCCAAACAGGCTGGTGTTGCTGGTATGGACAGTTGTATTAATGAATCTCAACATAGCTGCAAACATGACTAAGAATGGATCAAAATGCTTTCAATGACAGATCTTTTACATTAGAAATATGTTATACCATATTCCTTGTTGAGAAACGATAAAGTGAGAGAATAAGAGATCACTATCTAAATGTTGACATTTTTTTTTTATTCTGCTGTCTACTATGATACCACCTTTAGTCATTATTTTCCATTGAATCGGATGAATGATGATACATTAAGACTAATTCATCGTCCGTAGTATTAAAAGGCAAAGGGAGGTTGTAGTTCCCCAAACATTAGTCCTCACTACTTATTTCAAGTTATCATTTATTTATGATGATGACATATGGTTGTTAGTACTGTCCCCTCAAAGCCTGAAGGTTCCCAGTTCGAATCCCAGTTTGGCTGAGGTGTTTCCATGTGCTTTTAATTACCTTGTTTTTCAGAAAGCTAGGGAAGTCTAGACGACACTTGTGGCTTATATATTCTATAGATACACTCTAGGTTGATAGATAAAAGTGGGTGTAGAGAGTGAAAGGGAGACGCCCTCCGATGTCATCCCCCCTCTCGCCCTCTGTGTGACACCCCACTTTAGTGGTGTAATGACCTGGCACTAACAACTTTCATTTGACTCTATCAGGGTCAGTGTCAGCCACTGTATTATGAACCACTGGCTGCAAACGGACAGACTGACAGACGTAGTGTACAGAGATAATAGACAAAAAATACATTGTTTACTTAGACAGAGGATTTTAATGTAACCTAAATCAAAACATGCAAGAGCGATGTTTATGCACAGTGTATAGATTGCTGTACTCTTCTTGAACACATCAATTCTGTTAAATTTGTCTTCCCCGGTGGTTTTCAAGAACTGAGAATAGTGTAAAGCCAACTGAATTCTAGAAATATTAATTGAAAAGTATTTTGCAGAGGAAACTTGTATAGTTTGTTATCTGAACGGCAACTTTAAGACTCGTCTAACTCTTCAATTAAAAGGGTATTTTTCCAATGGATGGATACTGGTGGGCACCTACTCCAGTCCAACCTGCCTCCCTAAAAAAAACCGATGATAAACAAACACTTTGTGAAATTAAGTGACCTACCCTGGAAAGACAATCTCCCTACATGTCTGTTAGTGTCGACCCTGGCATGGTGAGTGTGTAGATGTGATAAGCGGTTAGGGTACAGACTGCGGTCCCAGGTGCTCCCTAACTTGTTTTGAGACCGAGCCCCTGAAGGCCACGATGGGGATCTGTTGTTTGGGCTGGGGGGCTGAGCTCTGAGATTTATTCTGAGGTGGAATCACCATGCTCATTACTCCCAATAGGATCTCGTGGTGTTTACCGAGCACATACCTGAGGCAGGACATGCCAAACTGTTTGCTCAACCGGTTTCTTAACACTAATCTGTCTGTCTCTTTCTTGGGAGAAAACTCTTTTTCGGACAATACAGAAATATTTTTCAAGTTTCTTTGGTTTAGCCTGACAACCACTGTAAAAATCTCCCGCAGGCCAACCTGAAATAAAAGCATTTGACCATACCATTCCCCTAAATGTCTTCAACCTTTAGATGAAACTTCAAGTTTGGTATATATCTCTTTAACAAAAACTACTGTCTAAAGACCATTGAAGGAATTGTTAGACATTTCAGGAAATACACTTATTCTCCATCTTGTTAAATATGTGTGACAAATCAAAGGAAAGGAACAAAATATGTAAGTAATGAACAAGTAAGTAAATAATTAAATAAGTAAAAACCCAACATCACGTCAAGAGTGGTCATAACAGGTTCAGAACACCTTGATTATAAAAGTCTCTGGATCTCTACTGGACAGATGGATGGATCATCATTACTCGTAAAGAGATTCTCTGTTTTTGCGTTTGGAGAGTCCTCTACGACAGTGATCAGCTCTAGTGTGTTTTTTAACACTTTTGAACAATTTTATTTCAAGGCAAATAAACAGCTTGCTTTGTTTCTCTTTGAAAGCACAACATTCTGCAGCTACATGTCTTTACCTAAACCTGACACGTAACTTCAATGCATGTGTTGTGTACACCCTGACATTTCACTTTCGTGCCCAAATTGACAGATTGGAACTGGATTTCAATGAATTCCTCAAAACAGATTTTGAATTTACAGGTTGCCTCTCTAGAAAATATCACTAAAGGCACTTGTGTGCCTCTGAAATTCGTACATCAATGGTCAATGATTGTGATTATTGGTAAGTTTTAGATAATTAACACTACACCAGTCAGAAGATGGACATTCCACACCCATGGTTTATGGCCACAATTTACCCATCTTCTAATGCAAAGGCAAAATCTCACAGGAGTTCTTCCATCATCTTGGGTGATCCAGTCAGAGGCTGTTTAGAGAAGAAAGAAACATCCATGATAGGATGGCTTTCCCCAACAAAGTGCTTGGTGAGTGTATGTAATGAGGCACAGAGTGTCATACAATAACAATGATAACCTTGACGTGTTTTAGTGGCAATAAAGTATGAGCAGTGACTAAGTGCTCACAACTCATCTGAGAGAGGAACAGAAAATGAAATGGGGATGCATTATATCAATTTCTTTTTTTTTGGAGCCCTTTTGTTTTGAAGGTAAGAGGTAACCGACCGTGACGGACGGCCCCTGTTATTAGCCAGTGAGACGGAGCGGCGAGGCTCCACCTCACCTTCCCAGTCGACTGGCCCAGTCACGCCGGGGACAATAGCACCGGAGAAGGGGAGGGTGGGATGGGGAGAGAGGAGTCGCCGCAGTAGCGGAGCGGGTAGCCTGCCTGTCATCTCTGTCTTGTCCACGCTCGGCAATCTCACTAACTACACTCTCCCACGACCTAGACGCTCTCTCTCTCTCTCTCATTTTCACTGGCTGGCTTTTCAACCAGTGCTGACAACACACATATAATTAAGGGCCATAAATGCGGCGTTACCTATAAATGAAGCTGACAGCAAGAGGCCTACCTATGGCTCCTCTCCTCCTCCTCCTCCTTCTTCTCATCCATCTCCTGGGCGCTGGTTGAGGAGCAGCTCAGTGGAGCCATGCCGAGGCCGAGCGACGGCCGCAGACCCACTGGCCCTAATTGGTGGTCTCTTATTCTGGGGAGGGTGGGTCTGGGTGGGTCTGAGGAGGCGTGAAGGTGGCTGTCTTTGAACTGGGGAATGGCTGGATCTCTAGAGGTCCCCCTTCTCCCAGCACCATCCATCCAACTCCTGATCGGTGCATCTCTAGCTCTCCTCTCGTAGCCTGCTCCCCTGTGAAGTCACTCCTGACTTTCTTTCCTTCTCTCTTTCTCAGTGTTTCACAGTTCTAGTCTCTTACGTACTGAAATCCGGTGCCAATCACCAGCTCCAAAATGCATGGCTGGTGAATCACAACACTGGGCAATGAACTGAAATAGTGTCCCTCCTTACAGACAGCATAAAGATAACCTCATGTGCCTAGTTAACAGCACATTTAACTCTGGTGGCAACCCACTCTATACATGGCTCTGGCCCCTTCTAACGTTAGTCTGCAGTTGGCAAATGGCTAACTCAAACTCAAGTCAATGCAACAATCAAATGCCTAAAGCTAAATGGACAAAAGTGCGTCTGTATTGTCACGCAAAAAGCATTCCGTCATAAGGCGTGCAACAAATATTTGAAAATAATTCTGTGTAAAGGGAGGAACATGACGAATGGAAAGAAGCACCTGGCTATGAGATACATTTTAAAGCAGAGGGATAATCTCTCTATGTTTCACTTCTCATGTGACCCAATGCTTCAAAAAAAAGTATTGGCTCCGGCACTGTTATCAGTACTGTTTTAAAAGTATCAATTTAGCCCCAATATCAGAAAACACCTGAACCAACGATTAAGGTGTGGAAAAGAGAATCAAGGACCTATTTGTTGCTCGACTGACAATAACAGCATAAATGTCCTATATTATAATATAAACCCTTAGAAAGAGGCTAACTTAAAGTTGCATAATGTGTTACTTGAAATCCAGCTTATTCTGGCCGTAGAGAATGAGAGACAGTCAGGGAGGGAAGAACATCAAGAATTGACATGTAGACTGAGTGAGAGGAACAGGAAAGATGTAATGAGAGAAAAAATAAAACGAAGATGGACGGCGAAGAGAAGAGAGTGACAGGGGAAGGCGGCGGGTGAAAAAAAAGAATTGAGGAGCACTTTCAGCAGCGTATCCCGAGAGGTCACGTTAACCATAGACGTTTACGTATATATGTGTCAACCGTGAAGCCTGGGTAATGGCAGGGCATCTCGGAAGAGGAGCTATCCCTGAGCTGCTCGGTCTGCCCGCAACCCGGTGTTGTTACCGCGCTGATGAGCAAGTGAACAAGGGGGGGGGGGGGGGGGGGGGAGTGGGGAAGACGAGTATAGAGGGGGTTTGGGGGGGGAGCCGTCGAGTGATTAGAGCAATTACTTGTCAAGGATTTGTCACAGCCTATCACATCTGCCCCCGTTTGTCTCCGCGGAGACAGGCGAGGGGGTGACCCAGACCTGCCTGCATCTGACCGACTGCAGCCCTCGCTCTGTGTGTGTGTGTCTGTGTGTGTGTGTGTGGGCGGATGGATGTGTGTTGGTAGCGATATCGGTTCATGCAGGAGCGCCCAGCCTTGACACACTGCAGATCATTATATGTTTCTAATGATTCACAAGGCAGAGGTGGGATTGTTGTTGCGATGGATGGTTGATGATTGGCTGAGTTGTCAGATAGGGTGGAGACATCTTTATATCTGTGCATGTAGGTGCTGAACTCCCATTAAACCATATTATCTTATAATACACCACCATCGTAAGATAAAGTCTTCACACTATCAATGCAAACCATACTTCGTCATCTGCTCTCTGTTTCATCCCTCTTTTCCTCCTCTTGCTTTCTCTGCCAAAGCTGCAGCCAAATTTTGTCTCCTGATCTTTTTCATTTTTATCTTTTCAGCACAGCTCTGTACAGTCACACTGACACTTACTTTTTCTTGTCTAGGAGCCAGATTCAGCCCGAGTGACTGGAATAGGAACACCTCAGTCTTCAGTGTCTTACTCTGTTAGGATAAGAACATGTCATTTCTGTTCATTACTGAGCATTAACCTCCTGTTACTCATTTCATGTTGTTTATCAGCATAATTGTTCCGTAGCATTACACAAGGAGGAAAATTACCTCCACCAAGACCCAACAGCGGATTTTTATTTGGATCTGCATCCAATTGCACACACTCATAGATATCAGTCCCATGAACATGACAGATTTGTCTGGATCCACCTGCTGATCCAGATCCTGACCAAATATATAAGTTTCTTCTTTGGGTCATTCTCAATAAAATTTCATTTAAAAAGGTCACAGAATTGTTACTTAATCCTGGTGTCTTTTGATTAAAAGGAACACCCGATGTCACTGATATGTCCCAAACAGGCAGTTTAGCAAAAAATTGTATTGAGCTAATGCGGAAGACCTTTAAACATACAAGGGATCATTTTGTCATATGTAACTAACAAATAAACTAAGGCAGACAAAAGCATAACCACTTTGGCGGAGACATTGGAAAAACTAGTTTTCCTTCATGTGATTATTGAACAGATACAAAAGTATTAACGTGATCAGAAGGTTTATCATTCTGTTCACAATAACAAGCGACCAAGGTACACGCTACTTTGAAAATAGGATATCGCCTAGTTCACTTTCACTTTGAGACTGTGGCGTTCCTTTCACTCTCTTTGTTTGCTCTTTGGTTCTCCTTCTCCCTCTAGCCTTTCTTCCTCTCCTGCCTCTTTGGCTTTGCTAAATTCAGAACTGTGACACCAAGTGAAGGCTTTTGGCAGCGCAGCATTGTTATGGAGGACTGGTTGGCCCCGCAGATCCCCTGCCGCGCGAACCCTGGCCGCGCAGCTTGGAGATCACCGCAGATGACCCGCGTTGTTGTCGAGCCTCCCGTACTTGGGTGCCTGTGCGTGCACCGCTGCGTGCGCGTCTTGTTGTGCCTCTCATGTTTCTCTCCGTCCTGCCTGACCTCTGGTGCACGTGCTGCAAGTGCACAAACATGTTATTTCAGTGTTGGGTTGGAACACGTCTCTGAGGTCCATCTCATTCCATGTATCCGGCTACTTTTTTTCCCGCTTGCATCTAGATACGCAGTCGCATGTCAGTCATGGCAGCGAACAGGAATAGAGCTTATAATTAGACCCATGGTGCTGTGATGGAAACCTCCACATGAGGAAGTGAACATGACAGGAATGATATTTTAGAGCTCAGAAGTAGAAGTAGGCACTATGGTATTCACATACTATACAATTAAATAACCCTGTATTTTGATGATTGTGCACTTGTAAGTCTCTATAATATGTATGTGTATCTGTTCCACACAACAGCTCAAGGGGAAGTCCTCAGAGTGTGTTTAAAAAAAAAGTAATTGTAAATTAATGGGAATAACAATTATAGTCTTATTATGAACTACATTAGCTGTGTCTAGCTCTCTAATAATATCAATATTCATTATAGATACTATGTTTTCACCTATTCAAACATGGTTATCATGGTACCAGGTGCTGCCAAGTAGTCCCAGCACTTCCTCTGTCAGTACACCTGCCAAGTTTGAAGTTGGTCTGATGAGCGGTTGTGAAGTACAATGAGAGAAAGACAGGAAGAAAGACAGAGGTTTCTCAATTCATTAGGATAGATAACTATATTGCCTTTGATTAGAAACAAAGCAGTGCAATTATAGGGTTCGCAGTAGGATCAGGGTATAGACAACTACTCATCCATAAAAGAATGTGTCCTCATCAACCCACTCACCAAGTTTGAAATTAATCGAATGAATGGTTGAGAAAATCCAAGGATTTATATTTATATAAATTGTCTGAGACCACTATATTTGTGTGTGTGTGTGTGTGTGTTTGTGTGTACGTGTGTGTACTTGTACAGATATCTTCGTGAGGAACATTTTGAGCCTACAACCTACACAGTGAGGACATTTTGGCCGGTCCTCACTTTCAGACCCACTTTTTCAATGGTCTGTTTCAGGGTTAAGACTTGCTTTTAAGGTTAGGGTTAGGCATTTAGTTCTGATGGTTAAGGTTCGGGTAAGAGGCTAGGGAATGCATAATGTCAATAAGTGTCCTCAATAAGATATATGTACAAAGAGTTGTGTGTGTGTATTTGAGGGATCCGAAAGTCAAATATAAATCTGTGCGATACTTTCATTCAAATACTTGTGCTAGGCCTTTGCACTTATAATTGGACAGGAACCCTGAGATTTTGTGCGATACTGAACTCTCTGAGCTTCTCTAAACAAAACAGTGCTTGTTGACTTTTTTGAGACATTTTCATAGAGGGCTGGCAGGGAAAAGTTCAGCAAAATGTCTGTACCAATTGACTTCGTATAGATATTCACATACAGCCCCTCTGGAACATTTTTGGAAAATGTCCAGACTCTACAGCATGTCTGAAATCAGCTCTAGAAACGTTCTCTCTCTTTTGTCTGTTCCAGGCTACTGTAGAAACATGACGGTACAAAATGGCGCATTCTGTGGTAGAAGACCAGCTCGAGATTAAGAGCTCATTCTGATGTCATTATTGTTAGTTTCACATGATTATACAGTAATGAAAACAAAGTTATTAGAATTTATTTTCCAATTCTGATGATAGATCCCCATTTAATCCGTCACTCATCCTAATTTTAGAGAAGCCACAACTAAGAGCAGCAGCAAACAGCGACAATCTGAAACTGTGAATGGCTGGGGCCGCTTGCTCCTACTGTACGCTCCGGGCGTTTTCCAGCTCGATCTCAAAACCTTACATCATCTATTATTCTCGTCCTCATACTGATATGATTTTTTTTCCACTCTATCCATGTTCTAAAATTCATAACGACAGAAGAGCAGAAGAACTCAATTTGTAATTTTCTCTCCACCCTTCCTCTGACTCCAATTTATGCAAGTATTCCTTTTTTTCTATCTCTCTATCTTTGGCATGATTGTTTCTGAAGTTGAAGTCAGATGTATTGTTTGTGAAGTCTCCGTGCGGTCCAGCTGTAACCAGCCCCCGATGTCTACGTTCTAGATATTCTTTCTGGCTGTCCGCACTCCATCTTGGGGCACAATGGAGCCTCTTTCATTTTCTGTGTCATAATGCGATAGCACAAATTTCCCCGCGAGGCATCACACTATTGGAAAAGCAAATAACATATGTTGTGTCTCAAACTCACCCTTCTCCCCCCCTTATCCCACTGGTGCAGATGACCAGTGAGTCTGCCAGCGCCACGGGCTGAGGACAGAGCGGGAAGACAGGAAGAAGAAGAGAGCGTTCTGGAAACATGTCACTTAGACTATCGTTCATCTCCAGAGTGAGGAGCAAACATAATATGAATCCTCCCTATCAAACCCCACAAGAGGAGCCACAATGTATTACATTCAGAGCAGCGCCACGACCAAACATGGCTGGGTAATGTACTGCGTGTGTATGTTTTATTGATACTGCAGGAGGGATAGTTTTTTTCGCTGCCTTGAGGAACCTTCATAAAGCAGATTATCCTTTCCTTGGCATGACTGACTTGGTGCTACTTTCCAGGAGGGTGTGTGATTGTGTCTGAGTGTTTGTCTTTATTGTATTATGTTCCAGGAGATGCCATGCTAATCTTTCACTCAACATCAAGCTCGCAGGGCAGGCTGGCAGCTTTGTTCTGCAGAAAAACGAGAAGAGAAAACAGAGGAGGACAAATAAGCAGAGAACTAGAAGAAATATACAGGGCAGGCACCATATCCTTATTGCAGAGCTGCTCCAATATGCCTGTGAGTTGTGTTTTCATATCTACCTACCAATTCCACAGATGTCTGTCTGTCTGTATGTGGAACGCAGATCTCGTGAACTGTTTGTCTTATCGGCTTCACACTTGACATTTGTATTGATAGGGGCACAGGGAAGTGCAGCGATTTGGACAGGTGTTACGATCCATATAGATACAAATGTCATTAACAGGCAAGCGCCCTGCAGTAAGTGGGGGGTGGGGCAGAGTTCCTTCAGTCTGTCGGCCGATGTCTTCTTCTATGCCTTCTTATACACTACAGCAGAATTTAAAAACTGGTCAAACCATGGGTAAATAATGCCACTAGATCATTTTAATAGCTAGTTTTTTCTTTTCATTTCACCATATCTGACTGACACAGACATTCAGGTGTCACAGGTACTGATCGCCGTCCTGCCAACGACATTAATAGTATCACTTCCTCTTTAGAAATTTGTCTTCAAAGTAAAATCCTAATGTTTATTTTGAAAAGTTGTGCACTTGGGTCTGAAGATTGTGTTGATTGCTTAACGAACCTCTGAAATAGGTGACATGCAACGTATGAAAAAATTACAGTTCAGTGACTCTATATAAACCACACATGTGAACAGCAATAAAGAAAATTCAAACAAGTGTTTTTGGAGGACTCGCTAATGTCAAGGAATGATTCTGAGGTATTAACACAGGACACTAGAACAGCCGATTACAAACACGTAGGTTTAAAATGGGCAGTGCACTAGAAAAACTAAATTCAATTTATTTTCATAAAAAACATTGACTATAAGATTGATACCAAAAAACTAATGTTGATCATAGCTGACTTTTACAGTTTCATAAAGAAAGCGACCACCAGCATCATAACCACAGGCCGAGCAAATAGCCCCTACCAAACAGGCATGTGAAGGAACGGACACTGCACTTTCACATCTATGAAAGGGATCGGGACAGCTGTGACTGTCAGGTTACTTCAGATGGCCCGACTGATTGGAATGAAGATGAAGCGCAATTATTAAAGCGAGATAAAGAGAAAGTGAAACGGGGAGCGAGCAAACGAGCCAGCGAGCGGGAAAAGGAGAGTCGACGAGGGTAAGAACGGGTTCAGATGAGGCGAGGGAGAGATGATGAAAAGAGTAGCCACTCGGTCCTCAGAGACCCTTTTTCTTCCCCTGCTGCCAAATTAGCCCAATTAGTCAGAGTGGCCTCTGTTCAGACTGCTGTCAAACCCTGACACCATACAGCAGCGCCAGCGGTCATTCCCTCTCATTTAAGTCAGGCTTTTGACTCTCTCCTCTGCCTCCTCTCCTGAGCCACCTGCACATGTCTCCGCTGAATAATTACTGCTGGTGTGCATGTGTGAAGCGTGTGTGTGTGTGTGTGTGTGTGTGCATGTGTGTGTGTTTGCAGGCTTGAAAGGGAGACATTCCTTTAAAATCAATGCCCACCTCGCCAGCGTGGTGCCGAGCGCGTCCTTCTCAGAGCCACAGCCTCCGAAACTGAGGTGTGAGAAATCTTTTTCATTCCTCAGGTAAAATCCACCAAGAATCTTTAAAGCTCACGATGGCCGCAACTCTTTTATCTTTCAAACATCTGAGGGAGCCAAACTTTCGGTCCAAAGGAGAAGATTTGAGAAAAGAGGGGCGCTGAGGACGAGTTAAGTCTCGGAAAAATGCTCCGAGCATCGGGTGTGTATGTATGTGGTGATATAGCAACTCTACAACAAAGCCTCACGCAAAAAAATAAGAATATAAACTACCGTAATTGTTTTGTCTCCTGTGCCCCAACAAAAAAAGCTTCCAGAAAGAATAATGGGTGGCTTCACCCTACAGCATCTCCCATGACATCATTCTGTCAGTGCTCACACAAGTGCATGAAGTCCCCACCAAAACAGTCACCCCTTATTTCTTAGATGAAGGGATCACTTATAATTTGATAGCCGCAGTCATCTGTCATTAGAAATCTGTGGAATTGGAGTAAGAGCTGGTGCCTGATAATCACCTGCCCATTGGCCTCGGGAGAACAGAGGAGGAAGGAGCAGGAGAGAGAGCGGGTAATTGGACGACCTTGTTGCATGAACAAACAAACCTTAAGTCACCGATTGAGCCAAAGCGCACGCATTCATCTCTTTAATTCATCTCACCGGTGTTGTATTTCACCGTGAGCCATGTCAGGGGAAAGGCAAACACAGATCTGACTGGCTGAGACGAAGCAGGAAGTCTGTTTACCTGTGTGAGTGTGTATATGATAATTTGTCAGGGTTCAGAGGCCTTTTAACGTATGACAAATACACACACTGCCATTTAGGACACTCCAGCTGAGATCTGCTTAGAGCGAGTACTAGAAATGAGAGTCAGTATTAGTTTTAAAGAATTCAGAGGAAAATAGTCATCTAAGAATAAAGCCGTAATTCTTTGAGAAATAACTCACAATATTTAGAGGGTGAAAAAAGGAAATAAGCAGCAAGAGGAACCCGGGTTCAACTTCTCCTGGATCCAAAATCTTGATAGCCAATCTAATTGTTTAAGAAAATATGAAACCCCTTGAAGCAACTACGAAATCTTTCTCTCAAATGACGTATAGCCTAAAATGATGACATTGATCGATAGTGGCTACAATGTTATCTCATTGGGCAACTGAGAGTGTGTCCACTAAAAGTTATTCTTCTACCAAATACAGACTCAAATTGTTATTCTGGGTCTTTGCAAAGAGTCGAAGATGTCGAGAGGTCGAACACATGTTGCATTCAAAAAGAAGTCTCGCTAAATCAATCAATCAATCGATCAATCAATCAGAAATTTGTTATTTGTATAGCCAATATTCACAAATCACAGTTTGTCTCATAGGGCTGAATATGGTGCGACATCCTCTGTTCTTAACCCTCAACAAGAGTATGGAAAAACTTTAAAAAAAAAAAAACTATTAACAGGGGAAAAAAACATAGGCACCTCAGAGAGAGCCACATGTGAGGTACCCTCTCCCAAGACGCACAAAAGTGCAATACTTGCTACGTGTAACTGAACACAGCAGCAAAATAACAGTATTTACAACATTGATGAGGGAAACAGTGTGTAAAGTAATTGAGAAGTGTCTCACTGTTTAAAGATGTATATACAATCAGCTGCCATCACTCTCAACTGTGCTTGTTGTCCCTCTACTTGATGTCTCTCTCTCTTTTCCCATTTGCTCTACGATTTGTAGAAGATCTTGTTGAAGATCTTCATCCGAACTTCACCGCCAGAAAGCAGAACTATCCAATGTTGACCTGAGCCAAACCAAACTGATCCTTCAAAAACAAAGTTCACGGTCGACATCCCATATTGTCGGTAACACTTTATTGATGTAAACGATAATATTGGACCAACAAGAATAAAATACACAGCTGTCTCTTATTGTCAAAAACTGGAATATTAATGCTTCCTATATCAATCTGCTCCGCTCCCGTTTTGTTTTGCCGGAGGGGGATCGGGGGAACAACCTCTTAGGCCCCTCTGGCCACCTCTTAACCCCGGCTCTTGTGTATGTCAGGCTGCTCCAGGAGCTGCCAGGCGATTCCAAAAGCCCACCGACTAATTAGGCCCTCTGCATGGGTCTGATAAGAAGGGCTCACCAGCGATGGAGAATCAACAGAGCCCTACTGAGCGGCCAAATGAGCCGGGCATGGAGACGAACGAGCAGACAGATGGCTGCTGGCTAACTGGTGGGCAGGGGCGGTGCAGGGCTACAGAGGAGACCCAGGGGCCATGGGGGCTGGGTAAAAGGGGTCGAGCCAACCGGTGTAGTCGGTGCCACACAAATACAAAGAAGGAGATCGTGACGGAAATGTGAAGATAGAAAAACAGACAGAGATGTATGGAGCAACATGACATCAGCTGGGGACGTCACAGGAGCTGACGTTGGCTCAGAAACCGGTGTGGTCATGGGGCTGGAAGGGGGGGTCTAATTAACCCTTTGTTTACCCTTCACATTATGTTGTTTATTAGTTTTACCTGAGGCATCTTTGAATACAGAGGCCTCTGACTTCCATGTTACACGTTGGGTAATTACAATTATACACAGGAGGATTACATTGTAATGATCTAGTAATGTATGATATACTCTATGTAATACTGCACAATTTTTGCACTGTACCTGTTCCAATATCATTTTGCATTGTTTTAAAAAGGACCAAAACCCCTTATACACCATCTCCACATAAAGACCCACACACTTCATATATGTGTGTCTTTGTTCTTGGGGACAGTTTCTTTGCCTCAGCAGATTCCCTCGAAGCTACAGGACATCTCTGTGTGTGTGTCTGTGTGTGTGTGTGTTTGTGTAGGTCTGTATGGCAGCTCACGTCCAACCCGGTGACTTACTGCAGGCGAGCCTCTCAGTGGTGCTTTGACATACCTTCAACTGTGGGAATCATGAACAGCACAGATGTGTTTCCGTGCACGTGTTTGAGTGCCTGTGTGTTATTTAAAGTGTCAGAAGGGCGATGTTCAGCACTTTCAAGGTGGCTGAAGACCTCAAAGGCCCTCCAATCTAACAGAGATGAAGTAATTCCCCCTGTTGACATGTCGCATGGAGACGTACCTCCCACATTGGGGAGCAAGAGGACATGAAGAAGGGATTGTGTACGTGTTAAGGTGTCACAGCTGGAACTGTCCAACCAAATGCAATGAGATTATGCAAGGTTTCAAATCCAAATGTCGGGTTTATTTGTCAAACGGAACTGTAATTTAAATTAAAGGACCGCAGTTGGGTCATTTTTTATATCTTTCAAAATTGAGAGCACTTGCGAGCGGACAGTTCTGTGTCTACACACCCAGCAAATACTACGAAATATTATTTCTGGACATATGATAAACATTCATAAAGTCCCAATTTTTTTTTTAGATGGTTACTAACATGATGAGCTGAAGGAGAAACGAGTGATTGGTTTGTTTGCTTGTGCCCTACATTACACATGTATAGTTTTCTGATCAGTCTTTTATAAAAAGATAGATTATAGCTGTGACGGGGTAGACCTGTATCAGAACCTTCACACTAACTCAGATACACTGGGTTTTAGTGATTGGGAGGGGATTTGGTTTGTATGCATGTGTGTGTGTGTTTGTGTGTTTGGTTTGCTGTGAGCCAATGGCTGTGCTTTAGGTGTTGAGTGATTGCAGGTGTGCCTGAGTGTGTCTCCACTAAAGCCACGTGCAGCAAACACTGCTCTCTCATTCTCCTGTGTGTTTCTCTCTGTGCAGGTATGAAGCATACGCAAGATTTGAGTTGCCCAAATGATTTGATATCCTCTGGATTTGAGCTTCTATGGCTGAAGTTAGCTGCCAAACGTTGGAAAGAAGCTGTGAAGAGGAAGACTCACACTGCTCTTCCCCTGCCTTACTCGGCAAGTAGGATATTGTGTGTTCCGTTCCGCTTTCTATGCATATGATAACTGCAGTAGCAATGCTGGCCAATGCAGAGGGGGTTTTAAACAGCCACTTGAAATAGGAATCTAATGTCGGAGCAAAGAAATGATTAGCCAAGGTTGTACGACTGGAAGCTTGCTACTGGAATCTAGTCAGGCTAAATCTAAGAAATAAAAGAAGCCACAATATCCGTAGTTGGTAACATCTTATAAATTGTTCTATATGTCCACCATCCACCCCAAACATATTGTGGGCATTAAACCTATTATAACTTCTTAAAGAGCAGAGGCTGGACACAGTGACAAACTACAGAACCTGTTTCCCTCTAAAAGCCACCAATCGACTCTACTCAAGTTAAAAAGGATCAACCAATCAGTAGCCTTTGATAGAGTCGTTACTCTGTGGTTTGCTGATGGTGGAACAAGTTACCAGATTCTTTCAGAGCAGGCGTGTCCCTCTCTATCCTCAGGAACCTCTTGAAGATAGACAATGATCTTGTCTAATGCCTATAGAACCTTACTGTGCATTTCCACTTTACTTCTTTACCTGATCTGCTGCTGTTTGAACCGATCAGGCATCTGTATTCATTGTCAAGGTTTCCTGCTGTACTAAAGCTGTTTTAAGTTGCTTAAAGTAAAGTATATAAATTATGGTCATATAACAAACATTTGAAGTAGGCCTGTGTTGACTATGTGTAATTTTAAAATGGCACACAACCATTGATTACCATTCATTTTTGTACAATATGAGAATCCATTGAACTAAAGATGGTGACAATTGCGCAGAAAATGGAAGATTTCAGTTTTTAAAGTGTGCAGCTCTGCCAGCTCTCTTATTTACTGAGCTGTTTTCCTAAGCCATGATGGTGTGTGTTTGGAGATGTGTGTGTGTGTTAGTGTGTGTGTGTGTGTGTAAGACACACTTAAACCTCCCCATTAGCAGCCCTCAGTGCTACACCCACCCAGACAACCCACAGTTCACATTTTCAGAAATAGCACAGGTTCAATCTCTTTCAAATTTGACTCACAGAGGAGATGTGCACGGCCTTTGTTGGACGCTTTTATCCACAGTCGCTGCATTGCTGGGAGTATGGGTGGGCCCAGAGGGAATCAAACCATTTCTCCTTCTCTCTCTGTCTCCTTTTCTCTCTTTTTCCTCATTCTGAGATGAGGGACTCAAGCTCTGGATCGGCTTGCGAATGATCAGAGTTCAGTGACTCGGCAGTCTGTCTGAATATACTTACAACAGAGGGAAGGTGCTCGGGGGAAATTATTTCAGTTACCGTAGAATTGTTTTGTATTAATATCGTACTGCATGAACCTTTAGATGTTTAGTCTGGATGAGATAACATTATCAACCCATATGCACTTACTGAGCACTTCATTAGGAACACCCTGGCCTCCCTTTGCTTTTTAAATGGCCTCAAAGCTCAATTCTCTGTGCCTGGGGGTCCACAGGATATTGAAAATAATCCTCAGAGATTGTGAGCTGGGATTGGACTGAAACAATAAACAGACTTTTGAAAGTTACCTTGCTGGAAGTTATCATCAGAGGATGGTCGATCGTGTCCATAAAGGAATGCACCTCAGCTGTGGCATTCAAACCACGATTGATTGTGATTACGTGGCCTTAGACTTGATAAGAAAACCTTCCCCATGAAATGCCCCTCACCACCAGCCTAAATTGTTGACACAAGACAGGTTGGGTCCGTGGATCCATGCTGTTGATGCCAAATTCTGACCCTGTACCATCTGTATTCACCAGCAAAATAGTTTTCCCACTGCATTGTCAGATTTCGTTTCTTGGCTGACAGGATTGAAACCGGACCACTGCTGAAGCCCATCTGCCTCCAGGTCCGACATGTTGTCCTTTCTCGATGCTTTTCTGCTCACTACAATTGTAAGGAATGTGAGTCACTGGATCACTTGTTGGCTTGAACCGGTCTGGCATCTCTGTCTGCTGAACTGTCATTCACTGGATGGTTTTTGGTTTTTGCGCCATCTCCCTAAACTCTAAAGACTGCTGCCCCCAAAATAGATGAACGCTCACTGCCTGACAACTGCTGGAGGCCAACTTTTCGTGACTCGCTCACTAACTTCTCATCTCTGCCTCAGTTGTGAATGCCTTTCTGACTCTCTACGATTATAAGCAGTGAGATTACGGCCAGGGTGCTTGCAGGAAGCCAGGCCGGTTGGTGACAGACAGGAATGCTAGCCAATTATTACGTTTTTATTAGAGTCTTAGACTCTTAAAGCAGTTTCAGGAATTCTCAGAGCAGCATGTCTACATAAAATCATGCCACAGTTAAAATCACTGTATTGACATTTGATGATTGGCATGAACATTAGTATTAACTGAAATACCAAACCTAGTTAGCTTATGCACTGCACTGTTGCCACGTCATTGGCTGACTGGATCGTTGCCTGAATGAGCAGGTGTAGAATTGTTTTCTAATAAAGTTCTCGATGAGTGTAGACACAATTTTACCTTAATACCCATTAATGTGTGTGTGTATTTGTGTGTGTGCCGTTTGTGTTTGTGTGGGTGTGTGACCGTGCGTATGCTCCTTTCCAGCTCTCCCAGGAGACCTGCTGGTCCAGGTAGTTTAAATTGGTCCTGCTGAAAGGCCCTTGGCACAGATGTCACCATGCCAGAGTCTTTTCCAGACTTATTAGATCATGTTCCACTTTTTTGGGCTTCTTGTTTTTTCCCCGTTCCCATATACCTTCCCACTCCTTCCCATCCAAAGGGCTCTACCTATCTCAGCAGCAGACGTCGATGCCAGGTATCCATCTCACATCATTTTATGTCCGGCCAGCATTCACTGGCTGCCTGGCCTGGTTGTCTCTTGTGATTTGTCTCTCAAAGGCAGCTTGATATCTAAGTAGCAGACCAGATGCCAGCTGTTCTTTCATATTGAGGCTAAAGGACGTCTCTTGTTCCGGCTAATCACTAGTCTCTGAATATAAAAGGTCTTTGTGGCCATCGGGGTGTACAAGTTGACTCTAAAATCCCCAAAACACACTGAAATAGATCCTGACTAAAGTTTTGATTCTAAGAAACAACTAAAAACCCACTTGGATGTTAAATGGACCAAAATATAGAGCGTAACAGCATTACAGCCGGAATTTATTGAGATTTATTCAATATAAATAAGCACATTTCAGTTTCTTCTGCAGACTTCATGTTTACCAGCTGTTAGAAGTTTGACCTGTGGCATGTTGCTGCACGGAGGCATCAATCTAAACCTAGTCCATTTCTGACAATGGGTAAGTGTTGCACATTTCATATAAATAAATACATACACAGCCCAGTGAGAGCCCATAAAGATGTAAATATGCAAAAAGCATTGCACATTAAGTACACAGTTTATGGAATTCTACCCTTGCCACATATGAAAAATGAGGCCCATGCATGAATTTACAATTCAGATGGGTTTCCTTAGGGATGCCCATTTAAGATGAATTGGTATAATATATTTGTTGTCTTTTCCGCTCACCACTGCCATTGAACATCATTAAGTAATGCGCACTCACTGGTGGAAGCGGCGCTCGTGTTTATCATCATTTACATGGCAAGGAGTCATTAGCCGGGGCTTTGGGTCGACTGTGTTGTGAACTCTGGAGTGTGTTACCACCGCCAGTGTGTTACCGCTTGCTCTCCGTCTCGTGTGCTCATCCATCATATCAATTTTGCATACAAAAGACCAGGGAAGAGAATTCTTATTAGCAGCGTGTTTAGAAAAAGGGGGTGGGTGGTGGTCTCTACATGTTGTGTCTCATGCGCCACGGTGTTCATACGTCTTCTCTGCAACCATGTACCCTCAAAGCCCATTTGTGCGTCTGTTGGAAACCACAGGCTGAGCCGCCATGTTGATTCAGGCAACGACAAAGTCCACACTGAGCGGATCCTCCCTGCCCGCTGTGAAGGATTATGAGAGTCATTTTCCAGGGTCTTGAGAAGAGGTCTTCATGGAACGCGACAATCCCTGTTTTAACACCATTATATATCTCCCTGTGGGGTGCACGGAAAAAAAACATCCATCACGTTTTGGGGGGGAAAAGGGGAAATGAGGAGCGGTTAGCAGTGTCCTTGAATATTTTTCCTGTTATCTGGCTTTTGTGGTCTTACAATGTCTTACTTATGTTTTTTTTCCGTCCTACAATTCTACTTCTAATGCTTTTAAGAGTACTTTAAGGTAAATTTAAAAGAAGAGGTCCAATTTTATTATATTTAAGCCTGTTTACACAATAAATATGGGACATCTATATTTTGTCTTTATCCGTCCCAATGCCTCATGTCTGTCTTGATCCTAGTTATGAGAGAAATTGATTTTATTGTTATCTATTCATACAAATGAAATGACAGAAAAGAACAAATAAACTGAGATATAATGTGGACTATTGTTTTTATTTTTTTTTGGGGGGGGGGGCGGTATATAGAGACACTGCTCATTTGCTTTTGTTGGATTATGATTATTGAGGTTAGCAAGACATACAAGGGAAACTCTAGAGTCTAACGCTGCCCCGGAGCAAACAAGGCAAAATATCGTCCTTTTTCCGCTGTTTTATTTTGTCACTGGGGCAGTTTGGAAATGGTTTCCGACTCTGGATAATGGGGAGACTCATTTGACATGGCAACGCATGTTCAATAACATTTGTTTCTCCCCCTTCTTTAATACTTTTTTAGTTTTTTACACCGCTTATGTTGATAACTGAATTAGACGTTGAAGGCTATCATGATTCTGCAATTAAAGATTATTTAATTTTCCTTTTTATATGAGAGGGATGTTTAATTCAAGCAGCCGACTGACATTATGATCCAAACAGAGGGAGAACGCCATTAGCGGAGTGCTCTTTTCTTAATCCATAATATTTTAGAAGCCTCAAATTGCATCATAATGTCTCTTCAGCTAAATGGAAAACAAATGAATATGATTGGAGAAGAATAAGTATCTAAAATTATGCTTAAAGGAACGGTTTGCATCACCTCCGTGGGCCTTGTAGACTTCTAAGGCTGAACCGAGATGGAGCAGTCTGGTCTACAGAGACTTTCTGTGATCGGCGTCTACAGCTCGTCCCGTTCAGAAGTTGGACACGACAAGAAAGTTTATATGTCCCTTTTTTAACATGTTTACCATTAGCTGGCCCAGTTGAAGGGTGATACTCAAACGTTGGACATCTCATCGCCTACCTCATCACCTCTTTGATTGTTTGACACCGAACCACAATGAATGGGAGTGGTTGTGCTAGGAAGGCTCTATCCATTGCAGCCTTTGTTTCTAAGACCTTTGAAACAAGACGGCCTGTTTGCACCATTTTGAAACAGTTCTTTAAATGCAGCCTCTGAAGGATGCAGCCCCTGAATTGAAACATGGCTTTTTCATCTTCTTGCTGAGAGTTGGAGGAAAAGATTGATGTAACTCACATATCTAAATATCCTGCAGCCATACTTATCTAGTTATTATTCACTTATTCAGCACATGAGAGTAGTGTCAGTCTTCTCATCTAAACCTGGGGAATAGTAGTTTGATTAAACTTCAGTATAAATATGATTAGAATATTTTTCAACAGCAGATTAAGCAGGGCTGCATCAGAAAACATTTGCACACCTTAGTTCTTTTCGACCTTTCACACTATGTAGACTCACCCCCCAGCAAGTTCTATATGTCTCTCCTCACACACAGGCAAACACACGGCTGTCTTTTCACTTTGTTCCTCCTGTCCTCCCCCTCTTCGTCTCCCCTCCCTCTCCTCGGTCCCCGGCCCCCATACACGGCTTCTCCCATAGCGGATAATGTGAATGGACTCAGTCTCCCGGGTGTTGTGGGCCCCCTCTTGAGCCTCGCAGGCAAATTTGCGGCAGCCACTCTGACGGGCGCAGCACACACGGAGTCTGCAGCCGTTTGCAACGGGCCACAGAACGGAGCGGATGTGAAGGGATGATGATGGCTTTCATCTTGGACTTCGAGGATTGTATCGCCGCATGCCGAGCGCAGCGGAGCAGGGAGCAGGCTGCTCGGCCAAGGCAGAGCTTTTGTGACAGTGCTTTGTTTTGAATCCACAAGGACTTGTCATATGCCTCAAATCGTTTGCTCTCACCACGCTGCGGATTCCTGCTCCACCGTGAGCGGAGACAGGGCCCTGCTGTCTGCAACTGAGAGTGTGTGTGTGTGTGTGTGTCACTGCACAAGTGTGTGTGTGTGCCAAGACGATGTGCATTGAATTTATGTTTGTGTTGGCACGTCTGCAGTGCATATGTGCGTTTGGTGGGTGTGTGTGATGGGGAGCAACACTAACATCCGATGGTGCTGTGCTCTCCGTCACTCTCTATCTGTCTTTGCTTGGTGTTCTGTCATGGGACAGACCCTTGATAAATAAAAACATCCAAATAAATAAGTCTTCATTTTGTCCCCTGAGCTGATTTACTCAGTACAGACAGGGTCTACTCCAATAAATTAGCAATGCTGCAATGGAAGCTAATCAACCGAGGGATTTCTCTGTTCGGCTGAACCTTCTCACACTCATGGAATTGACATTTTTGTGGCAAACGTTATCCCTTTTTTAAGCCGTAATTAAAATACTTTGGAATATGTTCAGAAAAATGAGTTTGACATTGACATATGAGATGAGTTTACAAGAACAGGACAAGGTCTGAAACATTCAGGCGTGTGGGTTAAGAATGCACAGGGCAGCACATGACGTAGAAATACTGCTGCAGAAAGCCCAGTAGTATAGTTTACAGCACATGGACACGTCGTCAAGAAGTCTATGAGTTTTGCATACGTCAACATACCCGCTTTCTCTTTGAGCTCTTTGGACATTTTACGAGGGGTCTGGCTGGAAAAGTTCTATAAAATATCTGGAGCATCTTGCTCCAACAGGACAATGTCTGGAGTTCAGTGGGTTAGGGTTAAGAAACGTATTATAGAGGGAATATTCATGTCAGCAACGCTTTCTCTACACAGCAAATTCTTTCTGGTGGGTGCATTTCTTTCCCTGCAAGAATGTGTCCATCTCTGGAGTTTGTATTACAGGGTGTTTACATTGAAAATACCGTATTAGCATGTATTTGTGTATTTTGTATGTACGTGTATGGGAGTCTAGTAAAAAAAAATAAAGAACTCAGGACGCAGCCGGTTTAAAATAGGTCAGTTCTCCAAGCTTCTAATTGCTCGAGCATGGCCGCAGCATTTCATGCCACATTAGTCTGGGTTTAAACCTAATCTGCCTCGATGAATGTTTTATGCTTAATTTCATGGAGGTGAGGACTGACTGATGCTGCTTGGCCACCGGAATTATTACCTGGCAGCAGTGGGTGGCACTGGGTGACACGGGTGAGTGAGTATGGTGCAGGCTTGAACCTGAATGCGCAGCACGATTCTGCAGAGGCATGGCCCTTGCGTGTGTCAGGGATATGAAAACATTTCCCCAGTTTTTTCAATGTGGTCTATTTAAGATGCAGTGTATTAATTAAAAAAACCTGTCGGAGGTATGGAAATATAATATTAACAGGGTGAAAAAGAGGTGCGTCTTTCATCTACTTTGAAGTCAAACATTAAAAGATGATGATTTTTCTTTTAATTTTAACTAACAGTCAGAAAACAATGGACATGACAACATTATTTTAACAAAGCAGAGGATAAGTGGGAGAAAAATGTGTCCGACCCAGCTGGATATAAAATACAAAGGTAAAATGAAAACATTGTTGGTCATAATTTGGGCAAAATTTGAAAAAAATAATAGTTGCCTTGCTGTTCTTTTTGCCTGAAACTGTTCCATGACCTCGACATTTCAACTTTGATTTATTTACTTTTACAGCATCGGTTCGACAGCTCCAGCAAAATCACACAGATGTTAAATAACAAGCTTCTCCAGGAGAACAGATTGTTGGTCGTTGGGTTGTAATTACAATAATCAGCAGAAGTAATATGACCCCAATCTAATTGTCCACATCCAGCTAATCAATAACTGAGATCATCGATTTGAGACGTGATAATACACTGGATGGCACTAGCTCATATATGGTGATTGGGTGTGAATTTAACAGCATTTGGGGGATGGTGCTGTGGATGTCTGCTCCAGTTTGAAGCTCATCCCAACTCCCTCTCACAAAGATAATGATTTCACGGTAGAATTGTATAAGTTTTGTCAAAGTATAACCTCAGATAAAAGTGAGGTTGACATTTCATGGTGTTTTTGTAGAATCAAGGAAGTAATTAAAACAAAACCTACTGGATAAATGAACACTAGAACATACCAGTATGATACGAACTATCTAGAAGGGAAGGACCCATCTTTGGATTGTTTTTTTTTTATGTGTACTTTGACTAGTTTGGTGCATGTCCCATCAGCTAACATGAAGGAGGTGAGATTTATGACCTATACTGCCGCCGGCCACCAGGTGGGAGCAGTCCTCTTGTCCATAATGGCTGCAAACGTTACACTAACATCCTCCTGGTTGGAAACTGCTGGACATTAATCTCCTGCCTCATTGTGCCATCAGCTTCAAGGTTGTCTAATGACTTGCAACAAAGGCAGTGCTCTGTCCTTAACGACCTGGTGGAATCGAACCCGTACTCGAACACCAGGCTGTCCTCTCATTAGTCCACTCATCACTTCTCAACCACTGCGATCCGCCCAACCTGGAAATGCTGCTTCCTAAGACTTTCGGGTTTTCCTCATCTGCACCGCTCACTGTGCCACTTCAAAATATTCTAACTTTGTCTCCAGCACCTCTGTCTGCTCGCTTCCATGCTGCCAAAAAAAAAAAGAGTCTCCTCATTGATTCAGTCGCTCTTCAGGCGAACTTGTCACCCCTACGTTACCTCTGGGTTTGCCCCCACTCCTGGGCCCTAGCTCTTTTTCAGGCTGCATCATTCCATTTAAACTTCAATCCTATTTATGGCCTATCCTATCCCCCTGCTCGCCGGGGGCTATCAAACTATTCATCCAGCCGACTTCATGTCACCCTGTCATAAAAGCCTCTTTTGGGATATGTGTGATGCGGTTGTGTGTGTGTGTTTGTGTGTGGTGTAGGTGTGAGAGGTGTGTGTTTGTGGCAGAGATGAATGAGTTGTGCATGTTTTTGTCTGTTGCACACTCCCATTGTTTGTTCACTGGAAACAAATGGTTGGTATGTCTGGGTGTGTGTTCGTGGTGGAAGAGATGAAGAAAGTTTTCCGTGATTGTGTCCGTTACTTTGCATGGAGCACCTGCTCTTTCAGATATGCATGTGCAAAGTGAGGAGACCTGCATCCTCTTTGTCTGTACAGCAGGTGGCCTTTTCTCTTCCTCCATTTTGATGGACACAAGCACGGTTAATGTTGCATTCTTAGAATGTAGATCAAGATGTCTCCACTTCCTCTAACTATCCAGAAATGAAGCCAAAACATCCAGATACAAATACTCCCATCTTGCGCATTTGTAGCTGTGAAGTAGCGATTGGGGGATGGAGCTGTGATAGCGATCTCCTAGCCATTACATGTATTTGCTCAACCAATCACAAGTCAGTCTTAGCTGTCAATCATGACCTGTTTTTATTGCCTCATATGACTAATCGGAAGCAAAGTAAAAAGAAGATCAATATTAATGAGATAAAAACTAGTTAAAATGACAGAACCCATAAGAAAAATGTATTTGACCAGGACTTTAGCAATTTCACTCAGTCCATGGCCCATCCGCTAATATGGAGGAGGCAGGGTTTATGACCGACACTGCAGCCAGCCACCAGGTGGCAATCGAGAGGCTTTGGCTTCACTGTTGGGGAGCTGTCAAGTCGTCCATCTTTGTTTACAGTCTGTGGTTTCTACGAAGAAAGATGGAAATATGTGGATACATGTCTCATGTGTTGTCAGACAGGCAGACGGTCCATGAGAAAAGATCAGACGTGACACTGTTTTACCCATTATCGTCCGTTTTTAAGAAAAGCGACCCCGCTGTCAGCTGACTCTGCAACATGCTTGAGAGCAGACGTCTCGCACATGAAGGGAGAACTTATGGATGTAGACGGAGCAAGTCCAAAGAAAGTGATTTGATGGAGAGAAGGTGAGAGAAAGTGTGCGCGAACAGAAAAGATTGGGATAGGGATGGATGTCGTACATTAGAAGAGAGAGAGGTTGAACATAAGCTTTCAACTCGTGGCTTATCAGAACCCCCCCCCCAACGTCCTCACACATCCCAATTTGTGCCGCGGTTGAACCTCCTGGATCAGCAGAAAGGGGAAGTTGGGAAAGCTGCACGATAAAAGATATGCCCATCACCGTCCTCTTCTCTCCCCTGTTTTTGTTATTGCTGGTTGTTGTTTCATCCTCGACTTCCTTTTTCACGAGGTGTCTCCCTCCAATCCAGTCTGGAGGATGCATCCTAATGGGCCACTGCAGCGACGTTTCAGGCGAGGCTCTTTCGTGTGCCGGAGTCAAGGGGCGCGGAGGGTACGGCGAGACAGGCAGGATGAGGGATAATGTGAGACAGATTGACAACCACAAGAAGGCATTAGGCAAATGGCATCATTAAAAAGTGCAGTTACCTGGGCCTGGCTTCATGTGGCATCAGATGAGAGAGGAAGAGTGAGAGGGAGGAGAGGGGGAAACACGTCAGGGCTTTGCGCCCCCAGCTTTGCTGCTCTGGTAATTTTGATCTTCTCGCTCCACTGTTTTAATACGTTTCACCACTTGACTTTCAGGCTTGATCATGAGACGGAGACCAAGGAAGAAGGGCTCTTTGATGCCTCCAGTGCATGTGTGTCCGCATATGCATGTGTGTGCACGTTGTGCCAAAATAGAGATAGTCAGATGACGGACGATTTAGGTAAACAGCTAAAGGTGTTACAAAGATATAAAAGGCTTTAAAGGCTCGCACACTGGATGCTTACGTTGGATGTGGAAGCCTTCAATCAGGACTTTTGACGGATGATCAAAGTTAACATTTTTACTGCTATTTCTTTCAATCGGAGTTTGGACATTTGATTAATTTAATGTGTAAATTCATAGAAGTGGTCAGTGGTTTTAATGCTGTGGCATCACATTACAGATCATTTAAAATAAACTTCAAACAGGCCATGGATACGCAGCAATAGGCCACACAATTAAAACCAGTTTCTTCTTTTAGAGTGTGTGTGTGTGTGTGTGTGTGTGTGTGTGTGTGTGTGTGTGTTTGTGTGTGTGTGTGTGTGTGTTCTCGGCATGTATGACCGTCCTCTGATGCTGCTCTTTTTAAATGGCAGCACAGATAGCCAAGGAGAAAAGGTAATGTGAAATCATTTGACTGCAGAGATTCCTGCTGGGGTGCCTCGAGCAGCGAGACACATGCACGCACGCACACTAACAGGCACGCAGACACACACACACACACACACACACTCACAGTTGGGTCGCTTGACTTGACTTCAGAGGACATTAAATTGACTTACATAGTTTTTCTGGGGACTTACTCTAACCTTAACCACAGTTACTACTTGCCTCACCCTAACCATGTAATAGGGACTTTTTGCGTTTTACTCTTATAAGGAAGATCATGTGACTGTTTTAAGAAATGTAGGTACCCAGAACATGAGTCTCCCCCTCAGACACACACAGGGTTGGGTCTCTTAGATGTAGAGGGTAGTAGTAGTAGTAGCAGTTGGTATAGAAAACTCCATATCTTGCAGAAGTTGTCCAACCATAACAGAGAGCTACTGTACTTATAATAAAATATATATTACACTATATAAATATAGTCCAACCGGTTGTTGTCTTTCTGACTGGCTGAAAAATTGTTCTCTGATCAGGTTGAGATTTCTTGTTGGATTTCACACACATGCTAAATTCAGTCATTTTAACATACACAATGCAGTTATGAAGATGACACTAGCATAGGTGTAGCAGCCTTTAGTCGCTCAAACTTTTGGATCCAGACTCAAATATCTCGACAACTGTGGATTGCACTGCAAATTAGTGCAGTCATTCATAGTGCCAGGGGATGCACCCCGATGTATTTGGTGACCCTGTGACCTTTCCTTTAGGTTGTGAATTGGCTCAACATCTGTTACATGAAATAGCACAAAAATGGTCCAATCATATTACCTCAGGATGATTATCCCGTTAATAATTCAGTTAGTTTTGATTGGTACTAAACATCTTAATAAATTGGTAAATTCCAATTGGTATGTAGCTAAATACCAAAAGCAAAGTAATGACACATACAATGGAGGAAGTTATCCTCTTTTAGCCGACAACAAATGTTAGCTAACATTGTGATAATACCTGCTTGACATTGGCATTTTTAAGTGCAGCCTGACAGAGCTGATAGAGGCTGATGCCAATATAAAGAGTAGTAGCAGGTAATAACATCTTTACGGATAATTCGAGGAAAATAGATGAAAGAAAATGACAATGAATTCAGTGTAAGCAAATGTAACTAATTGTAGTCTATTACCTGTTATTCACTTGTTGTACTCATTTGGATGCAGACATAATGTAGATGTGATACGTTACCAGTATCGATGCTGTGTGTGTCCTTGCTGGTATGGATGTGTGCACATGTGTGTATCTGTGACACTTCCACGAGTCTACACTTGCAGATTAAACTCTTTCCTCATTCCAAACACAAATTGGATTCCGGCACTGAGCGTAGTCCAGGACGGCAGAAATGTTCCCCTCATGATTGTCACAGACCGACAACTCGCTTGTTCCCGGGTGCAATAGACCAATGACTGAATAATGAAATAAATAAAATTGATGCCCCGCACATGTTTGAAATCCATAAACCTATCTAATCGGCTCGCCGGAGAAATGGGAAGCAGTTGAGGCCTCACGTTCTCAGCGTTCCACCATTATGTAAATTGAAGCCAATCAAACCGCCGCCACGGAGAAGCTTTGTAATGGAGCGTTGATTAGCTAGGCAGCTTTGAATCAGCCATAAAAAGAGTCATATAAATGGGTAAATTCAGCCTGGTATCATTTAGCCCAGTGAACTTAATATGACTCTGAAGTCACACTGTGTTGTACATATGCACATTATGGTAACCGTCAATGCTCAGTTGAAATCGATGTTTCATCTTTGATGTTATGAATGGATTGATGTGTTTTTCACATATGTCTCCGTCTGTCCAACAAAAAAAAGTGTCCCTTGACATTTTTGGACTTGAGGAGTGAGCTCGGTAAATCCACAGATATTCCCATGTTGGGTTCGTGCTGGGAGTGTTCACTGATTAGCGATGGGTGGCAACAAAAACAAATGTTTCCCATCACTTCCACTCCTCGTATATATTCCACTCCTCTCTCTGTGCCCTTGTTTGTTTTTGTGGTCCCTGCCAGAGTCAAAGATAGTCTGGCCTGTTTGTGTGTCCTTGTGTGTCGCTCCGTCTCTGCCAAAGACACGTCCATGATTAGAAAGAGGTGAGTGAGCACTTCCTCTAGTCGTGTCCCCTCTGACTCGCTATTGTCCTATTTAGTGTTGTCGGCCAATGATATCACTCTGGCGTTTCCCCTTGGTAACAGTAAATTGCTGTTTCTGCCGACCTTGTTGCGCGCCCAGCCAGGTTTCAGTTTATAGTTTGGTCTTCTGTGGATGTCTCCCTCTGTGTTTGTGTGTCTGTGTAGAGGAGGCGTTGAGGTTACTGTACTCTTGTGAATGTGAGGTACATAGCAAAGTAAAAATGCACCAGCGAAACACATCCCAGTTGTGAAGCAGCAAGGCATCAAATGAGTTTTCGAACATCCATTATGTTATTCTCTTACCAATTAATTAAAGCTATATTGGACAATTCAGAGTATGGATGGCTGCTATGTCTAACTTCCATGAAGAAGACTGGTGGTCTTCCAGTCTGAGTGTCACCACAATCTTTATTCAACCAATTCGTGTGTTTTAGCTGCACACACCTTAACCATCCTTTACGTTCACATGATCCTTCCCGAACTGTCACCATACCTTTGTTGACATTGTAGTCTGGTAATGGAATAAATGATAACGGCATAACTGATGAAATCAAATCAAAACTATGCCCATATGTTCTTTGCAGAGCACAATTTGTAACAATGTCTCTTTAAACAGATCTTTTTACATGTGAATATGAAGAAGCTGTCGGCAGGGGGAGGACATTTTAAGGTCGGAAGCCTTCTGGTTTCCATGTCTTGTGTTACCAATCTGTGTGGAGAGCAACATGTTGACGGAAATGCATCAGCTAACAGTTTTTCTAATTGTCTATGTTTATAAGCAGGTCGCTGAGATTAGCCAAAATGTAAAAATGCAAAGAAAAAAAATCCATTCTTGCTTGTCACTTTGCCAGTTGGACTGTGATCTTGGTTAACCACCATCTACACTCCAAGACCCAAAATGTAACCCCAGAGGTACGTCATCAGATGTTAGCCAATGACCTCCAATCTAAAAAGCACCTTTAAAAAGACACATGATCTTTTTTATCATTTTTCCCCCTTCTGGTAACGAACCATATATGTAGTTGCAGAGACTTCTTGTATTCTTCATATAATATTTGGCAGGCTATATTGTTTATTTGGCAATGTGATGCTTTAATGAGTAATGCAATGGACAATGTAAGAGCCTTCAGCAGATTAGAATTCAGATCCATTAGTCCCAAACACGCAGGGCAGTGACATCTCCCGAGTCCTCTCCTCTTCTCACCCGTCACGTTGAGAGCGTTTATCTCAGGCTTAATTTCAATGCCGATGCATGAATCTCACCACTTTGTAAGGATTGTGCATATCTGCGGGCGGCACACCTTGCTGTACACATATTATTTGGTCTAATGGCAACAGACCCAGAGGACAAAAGAACTCACACACACACACACACCGACACATATTTGCCTCCTGAGGTCCCCTCTCGTCTCTTTCATCTTTTATTCAAACGTGCTGAGCAGGAATAAAACAATTGGACAATCGAGTCAAAGTGACGAGAGGGAGGGGGAAGGTGGTGTGTGTGCGTGTGTGAGTGTGTGTGTGTGTGTGTGTATGTGTGTGTGTGTGTGTATGTGTGTGAGTTGTGGGGCTGAAGACACATTTGGGCTCTCACCTTTTTTTCACTCCTGCCATCAGGAAGAGGGATCTCTGATCTTGACTTCAGTAGTGTTTACTAATGTTTCATTCATTAAGCGTCAGCCGCCACAGGAGGGACATCATCCATCTGCCAAAGTGGATGTTATTATCACCTTAAATCACCTCACTGTAGACCTGCTCTGTCGGGAGGCGCAGGCCGAGGGAGGCCGGCCCCTGTTAGCCCCCGGGCGGAGAGACACTGTCACTCTCTACCTTCCTCGTTTCTCACCCCCCCCTCCTTTCTCTCTCCACATTACTCTACTTCCTTGTTGAATTTTCTTTCTTGCTTTTCTTCTTTGTTTGTCTTTCTTTCTCTCTTACAGAAGCCCATTTCCGCCAGTGAAAAAAAAAAGAGAGGGCTGCTATATCAAAGTTCTGAAGTTAAAAAGTAAAAATTATGAGCCAGTAAATCGAACTTCATTATCCTGAGATAGTAAATCATTGATGTGAGATACTTAGTTGTTATTTTGAGTTACTGACACATTATTTTTGAGATACTAGCTCATTACTTTAGTTAGTACATCCTTATTTTAAGATATCTTCTTTCTGTCTTTCTTTCTTTCTTTCCTTATTTCTTTCTTTCTTTCTTTCTTTCTTTCTTTCTTTCTTTCTTTCTTTCTTTCTTTCTTTCTTTCTTTCTGATACGACTTGAGTTGAATATTCCCTGTTTACAAATCAGGGCATACGGTTGTCCTTGCAGCTCTTTTTCTCCTCTCAAACAGACACTCTCCCCCTTTCTCCTCATCTCCACTCTCCTCTGTCATTCTCCCTCTCCTTCTTCCCTCTATTTATCTCACCCCCCCATCCCCCTTCAGTTTTTTGCTGCTCAGCACAGCAATTATTGCCCCCACTCCGCTTTGCAATGACCTCTGAGATGATTAAGTGAGATTACCTGTACAGTACTTGTGGCATGCTGTGAGACGGTTTGTAGACACGTGTGTGTGTGTGTGTAGGGTACAGTAGCTATAGTCGTCTTTGGCCACAGGGCAGGTGAGCCCCTACAGTGTGTGTATGGTCGGCTGGCTGCTTACAGTATTTCACAGTGATTTGTAGCCTGGCATACATATGCAGTGCTCATCATCTGAGGGCTAAATGAATAGATTTGAGGGGAAAGGTGACAGAGAGGACTTGAAGAGTCTCCTGTGGTCACTTATCTCAGACAGATCATCACGTAACAGGATGAGCTTCTGTTCGTTTAAACGAGGCCCGAGACTCATGCGAGGAAAGAAAGTCATAAAAGTTGTCGTTGTACCTCCTCCAAGAAAAGATAGAAATTCTATACCCTGTAGAAAAGGAACTATATTGTATATACAAACTACACATAAGAAGAGTTTCCACACACCCCAATCTAAGTGGCCCTTTCCTGTTGGTTCCCCCGCTTTCATTACAATACGCGTCTCATTAGGTGTCCGACGCTCAGCACCACCTCCGGGTGGAACTTACACTAATGAGGACACTACATCTAATGAACATCCTCCTCCCTCTGTCCTTAATTACAGCGCCATGCCTGTCCCCGAGCCGAGAGCAGCAGCACAAAAAAAAGGCCCCCGCTGAAACACAAGCGCCACAAAAACCTCCTCGTCCCCGAGAGCTGAGGCAGCAGAGACGTGTCCATGTCCGCCGCTCTGCAACGCCATGTTCGGAGGCTGTGGCGGTGCGGCTGTGTGCGCGTGGCGTTGTGTCTGGAACCAGGGTGTTTGTTCATCACACGGCGAACTGTGCTATTATTTGATATTAGATGAAACAAGCTGAAGGCTCCCGGGTATATTGGCGATTAAACATGCGGTTACAAGAGCACGCGTGACGCACAGTGCGTCAATGGATAACGCAGCTTAACAAGGAGTACAATGACAATTGATTACATACTGATGTCACCCCCGTAGTAAGGGCCCGGGTTTCACCACACAAAGTTGTCGTTATAATTTTCGTCCTTGAGGAGGAAACTCACAGTTGGGAAACAAGAGTTTTAAGATGAAATGTTGCTGCTACATACAATATTAGATTTACGTTGCGTAACCTCTCCGTTTAAGCTTCAGATTTTCTTTATGGGAAATAACGTCCGACAGAACCTCATCATCCCGAGCTCCGATTGCAGAATGAAAACACTGTAATGCAAATGCATGGTGGCACTGATACGACAGTGATAGGACGTAGAACAATACAGCACAATGGTTAATAATACCAGCAGTGGAGGCATGATGGCTCCGTCAGTTTTCCGTTTTAACTCGATTTCCAGACACGGGCTTTGTTTTATTAAAATCAAAGTGTAATACATGCCTGTTGACCTCAATGTTACACAACGCCACATGCACTTTAAGTAGAGTTTTACACTTTGATTATTTCAAAATTTCTTTACAAGACTACAATCATGTGTTATTATTAAATAATTTCTTCTAAGCCCTTGCAAGGATGATTTGCAGCTAAGCCTCAGTATCAGCAATACATCTTGGGCATAAGGATGTTGTCCGATCCCTGTAATGACCAAAACAAGACGTCCTAATTGGTCACTGAACGTCTGAAGATCTCCCCTTTCAGGCCTACATTTCCCATGAGCACCTCGGGCTGTTGTGTGCAGATTAACCCGTGGTCATGGCCACTGGGCTCCACTCCCTCTCAGGCTCAGCGAGGATGTGAGGCCGCTAATTAGGGCAAAGGGGAGTTACAAGTACGCCTCAAACTTTAAGACACATTTTTAATTTCCCCCCTCTTTCCCGTCCTGTTCTCTGGGGACTTTGTCTCATGGCTGAATTAAGCTGTGCTGAGCTCAGCCGGCCATGTGAAGTTAAATCTTTCCTGTGTCTTTTTTTCTTCCTTTAGTTGTGGGCATGAGACAGCCCAGGTTATTAAAGCATCCTCTTATTCCTTCCTTCCATCCTTCCATCCTCGACTTCACTCCCTTATCACTCTCTCTCTCCATTTGCCTCTATTCCCTCCTCCTCGCTGTGTCTCCTGTAGCAAGGGCGCCCACAGCCCATAATAAAAGCCATAGGATTTAAATTAGAAATTAATTTGGATAATTTGTCTCCAACGAGCACCCTCCTCCTGCCGCTCCTGCGAGAAATATGTGAATATATCATATTAAGTAATTTCTGGGCCCAGATACACACGCTTATGGAGAGAGTGAGTGTGTATGTGTGTGCATGAGAGAGAGATAGAGAAAGACGGAGCGCGAGAGAGCGCTCATTGAGGTTGGATCTCTAATTAGTTAGGTTGGCTGGGTGGGCATGCTGCTGCCTCCTCGAGCCCCTTGAACCCAGAGGCCAAGCAACAGTGAGCACAGACGGTTTATAAAGATGGACGACATGATGGCTCCCCACGGCGTTTCGATCGACACCCAGTGGCTGGCTGCAGCATAGCTCGTAAATCCTGCCTCCTCCATGTTAGCGGATAGGACATGGGTCAAACTCAGAAGTTACACACACAGGTTTTCTGTCAGTTCTTATCACACCGCTGTTTGTCCTTCAGGTAGGTTTCACGATTGACAGCTGAGACAGATTCATGATTTGCTCCATGTTTTGAATCATTTGCTCTATAGGTGAGTGCTGGTGTCCTGCTCCTTCTTTATAACTTTGAGCAGGACTTTGCTGCTGCTACTGCACAGATCTTTTCTGGTTAATGGGAGAAAGACGCATCGGCCATCTTTATATACAGGCTATTCTCTAGAACTGGCTCGGAGAAGCAAAGTTTTTGTTGACAGGTCTTTGACAAGTCCCTCTTCCATGTCAAAAGGTTTTTGATTTACTTTCAAATCGTCTCCTTGCACCACTTTTTGACTGTCCATGATTACCCAACGCACGCTGTCTCACATTATCAATCATACCTTTGATAAAGTCGGAAAACTTAAAAGAATTTGAAAAATAAAACAGATTTGATGCATATTTTGTTGCTTGAATTCATCACAAATATATATAGATACAAAATATAACATTATCTTATTTATGACAGATGGATATCCGACACATTAATCTAGTCAGTCCTATGTCAGCGATCTTGTCGTCAAACTCAACGGGGGAGCTTCTGATAGACACTTGCCCCAACCCTTCTGGTAACATCACCCTCATGAAGTCATGTGATTTCAGTCACATGATGTCCATGCTTACTTATAGTAAATGTCCTGTTGATTCAATTTTGGGAGAACAGGAAATAAATTGGTAGGAGTTTAGGTTACCCACATTACACAACCACCCCTACCAGTCCATCTATCCATCCATCCATCCATCCATCCATCCAAGGAGGGTGCTGGAGCCAATCCCAGCTGACATTGTGTGAGAGTTTGGCTACAACCTGCACAGGTCGCCAGAGTATCACAAGGCACACAGAGACAAACGACCATTCACACTCACATTCACACCTCATGTCAATTAAGAGATCCCATGGATCTAACCCAAATCTGCATGTCTTTGGACTGTGGGAGGATAACGGAGCTCATGGAGGAAACCCACATACAGACACTGGGAGAACATGCAAACATCACATATAACTACCCCTGACGGACCAGGCTCTAACTGGGATCTTTCTTGCACCATGCTGGAGTGCACCCAGATAATGAAAGGTAATTAAAGACTTATCAGTCACTGACACAGCTTTAAAAAAGGACTGCATAATCAGCACAAATGTGTCTATTTGCACTGACAATTCATGGTTTGTACAATTAAATGGAACTGTACTGGTCTGTCATTTTTTGAGTGTGTGTGCGCGTTTCAGCCAAAAGTATATGAGCGTGTTTCCGTGCTCTGATGAACTGAATCATTCTCGCACAAAGCAGAGAGAGAGAGAAAAAAAAACAGATGGACATAATACACTTTGCTATCGCTGCACATGCTGAGAATTGAATGGGGAGACAAATGTCATGGCGGCGATGGGGGAGGAACTGGTGTGCATGTTTGTGTGTGTGTGTGTGTGTGTGTGTGTGTGTGTGTCCATGTAAGCATCCACAAACCCTTAAGAAATGCCCTGTGGGTACTTTAACAATGAGCGAGCTGGGCTGGCTGGGAATGAAATATGCATCTCAGTGAGACGGGGGAGTGCGGAGGTGATGGACGCACACATCACGCTGTGCGTTTTTTGACCAAGCGCTGTTTAATCTATTATGGATTTTTCTCCCCCCCCCCCACTCGCTCTCCTTTTCTCGCTCTGTCTCTTCGCCCCGCACGCTTGACACTCTTTACGGTCGACTCTTATCTCCTCAGGTGTAGCGACTCGCCATGCCTCGTGGCCCGTGATTAAAGCTGCGCATCAGGATCCGGAATCTACCTCCGCCGTGCAGCGCAGAGCCGTTCGCCATGCATGTTTTACAAATCAAATTAGTTTCCGAAGTCACCTGTAGAAACGTGGACCCCCCCCCCCCCCCCTTGCTCTTTACCGCCTCCGTCCTCCTCCTCCTCCTCCTCCTCCTCCTCCTACGCCACTGCATCTTTGAACTTCAAGGCAAGTGTTTTCAAGAGGCTCCCAGAGGACTCGGAACAAAGCATCGCAATTACAAATTTTTCTTTCACTCGTCGATTGGTGGAAAGACCAATTGCTGTGAAAAAGGAAGCTGATTTTTTTGCATTAATTATTCCCATTGTCCCAGGAAACAAACAAACAGCAATCAATTAGGCAGTTGCAGCTCTTCAGGAAATAAATAAACCAACATAAATGAAAAAAAAAAAAATCCAAACAGGGCAGATAATGCATTTCACAAATGTTTAATCAGACTGCATTAATTAGAGGCTTTCCTCTTCCCCTCTCTTTCTTCTTCATCTTCTGCCCCTCTCCTTTCTCTCTCCTCTTCCCTCTTTCTTTTTGTGTGTGTGTGTGTGTGTGTGTGTGTGTGTGTGTGTGTGTGTGTGTGATAGATCTACAGCATGACCCCCAGTTAATTGAAACCCAGGAGACTCTTCGTGCATAAAATCAGATTTATCTATCCATAAAAAGATTTTGTTAAAAATAGTCCAAATCCAGTTGCTCACAACTAAGAGCCTGCAGCTACCGAGGCGAGCCAGGCTCCAACCCCTTTCGCCCTCTCCCACTCGTCACGGTGAAACAAGTGCTGCCTACTGCTAACTAGCTGGGGACCCATTAATTAATTGTAGGAAAACACAGACATTATATCTGTGGGGCACATTTTTTTTTTCTCCCCCCCCCCAAAGAAAGACATTTCTTTTTTGGATGGAAAAAAGAGAGGACTCGGTGTGTTTGTCCCTCATCCACAGCTCTTCTGAACTATCTTGAATGTCCCCCAGACTGTAATAAGAGGAAAGTAATGATGGGCATTGGCGATAATGGAATACCATGCTTCAGACAAAACACACTGATTGAAGGAGACAGGTCAAATGAATAGCGAGCAGAGTGGCAGCGAGGGGGAGTTGGGTTTCTACCAAGTTAAGGAAATTGGTTGCTGGTAAACTTGTTCCTGAGCAAAATATTTAAAGATCATAAGAGGGAAGTTATGACACTAGACTGAATATAAAGATGGATGACACGATTGCTCCCATAAAGGGAAGCCACAGTATCTTGATCGCCTCCTGGTGGCTGGCCGCAGAATAGCTCACAAATTCAGCCTCCTCCATATAAGTGGGATTTGGAACAAAAATAAAAAATGTGTTATAATTTCTTTGTGAAAGTGTTTTTCTCAAATTTTAGGTACATCCTATCACAATGATCTTTAAATGCAAATTTTTACAGTAAGTTTGGTTTGACCTCGCTACCGTGGCTCCGCCTCACGATCACTATTACGCAAACTCTTGCTCCAATTGCGCAAGATAGCGTGGCTTAAATCCTGGATATTTTAGAAGTTGACACAATGTCGTCATCTTTATATACAGTTTAATGGGTCAAACAGGATTTCCACCTCTTAACCTCCGAAAGTTCAGCAGTGATATATCTACAATCAAACATGCAATGTGTTTTTTTCTTCTCCTGGCTGCTCCTGCATGCTTGTTGCCACCACAGTATTCACTGGGATGGATGTTGTCCTGTGTCCAAACACCCGTGGATTTATAGTTCCTCAGCCGCTTCCTCCCTCATGGCGATAGTGGTGTTGTTGTCTGGATCAGTGCCAAAGACATCGGTGCTGTTGGGCCCTCTTTAGCAATTTGGGAAGCAGGGGAGGGGGGTCAGCTTATTAAAGTGGACTTACATCCAGCAAATGCATAGGCGAGGTGAGGCCGGTCTCGGGGACCCATTATTGATGCCACACCCTGAGGACAAGAGTCACATATGGGCCCCTCTATCTGTAGGGTTTCCTTATTAATTCACTATCATTAGGCCCATAGTGTCACGTCTCTCCCACGCAGCCACTGACATTGTGAAAAAAAAAAGAAGGCATGATTACTATGATGTGTGCGAGTGTGTGCGTTACATGTATTTGCATGTGTGTCTTTGTTTGGCTACAAAAGTGATGCATGATGCGGCGGCGGCCTCGTCCCTCCAATCACTGCTCCCAGGCTCTCCCCTCGCTCCTTCCACAGGAAATTAATAGGTGGCTGCCACTGATGCGTTAAATTGCTTTGCGTTGGGCACCGCAGACAACTGGATTATTTATTCTCTATGTTCACCATATAAGAGCAACTGCCTTCTGCTTTGCTATTGTTTTGGAATGAGGTCTTGTTTCCCAGCGCAGCGTTTAAACATACTGTATGTAATTGTTTCTGAAACGTCAAACTGTCGGGGGGGTTGGTATTCTGGCTTGGACACTTTGTTTTGCCCTTTTCTGAGTAACTGTTTTGGAATACGAGTCAGAACTTGTAATGAAATGTAAAATAAAGGAGCAATATTTTGTTGCACTTTAACATCTGGATAATCAAAGTTTTATGGTTTGATTAACCACTAGAACACATCAGGGGATAACAATTATTGAATTAACTATTTGATATGAAAGATAGTTAAAATTTTTTTAACTCAAAGGTAGATCAGAGAGCGCACCTCCACCAAGGCCCAACAATTCCCTTATAATATTAAATTCCATGAATTCATCTCTAAGAAATCCATATTGTTCAAGAAAGTGTAAAAAATAAACTAATCTGGAAATGTACTCTTTTGTGACCCATTCCCCTATTAGCTCTATGTTTATATTCCTGTTGTTAAAGACTTGTTGTTTCCTTCTCAGTGTTCACTATAGGCTGGACGGAAAGCAATTATACACAGTGGTCACAGTTCTCTCATCTCTACAGGTCTTCAGCAGTTCTTAAATGTATTTGTGCAAACACCCAATACTGAGTCAAAGAGAAAACATGGTCAAATTCTTTAAGATGATTTCTGAGACTGATGGGATGAATAGAGTGTCCGTGAACATCACACTTCCACTTCTTCTGACTGTGGGAAGAATTTTACGATTTTTAATGCAAAGTGTCGACTCCAATAATTCTGCTCAAATCTCCACCAAAGGCAGGGACACCCAACCTTGTGAGAGTCCGATCCCGCAAGATCTGCAGATTTCAGAGACAAGAGAGGAAAAAACTCACACACAATGTCAGGAGACAGTTTTCTGCTCGGAGCTGAGCAGCGTTTCCATTTCAGATGCTCTGGAGACAGAGAAACCAATTCCATCCGCACAAATATACATACTGCCTATAGTCTGTAGCTGTGAAGGGCGTTCATTAAAATTAGTCGTTTAACCCCCCCCAAAAAAATGATGTTTAAGAAGTTAAAGAAGGCTGCAGCTTCTCAGTGGTGGGAATTCGCTGCTTAACTTTGTCTCAGGTGATAGTAAGAGTTAAATATCTAATATCTATTACATCTTAAATATTTCAGCTGGGGTTTTCATGGTCATATTTCATTATTTCCTGACATTTCACAAAACTGATTAAAAGAGAAAATAAGCAGCTTCATCAAATTGATCTTGATTGAAATGCATCATTATGTGCAGCTTTAATTGAGTTTCTAATGGGCCATATATGATGAATACATTATATAATGTCTAAATTCTAAGTATGGGGCAGTCATGTATCCCAGATTGACAATATTAGCAACATGGCTGAAACAAAAACTACTTACAATGTGTGACTATTTATTGTTTTCCATTACTCAGACAGATTCCTATTTTCCACTCTTTAACATGCAGCAACCTGACATTTCTTTTCTTCGGTCTCCTCTCCTCGTGTTCCCACCGTGTAGCCGAGGTGGCCTGCTGTTTCCCTTTCCTCTCCCCCCACCGGACCATTGTCACTGGGAATCTCCCTCAAACCCCTGCTTCTGCCCGGCCCGCTATCGCCTCACGCTGCCTCCGCACATATGCATGTCATGTGATGTCAGCGCCAAGGTGTGCCCTGATGTTATGGGGACTGATGGTAGCATATTCCCCGCTGATAGCGATGACTGCCGCGCTCAGGTACAGCTCTGAGAGTGTGTGTGTGTGTGTGCCCTCTGAGCCCACCCTTCATGTTATGGGCCTGTGCCCGAGCTGACTGGTTATCCCCCTGCTCCTGCCTGAGTCCACACTGAGGATTTAACGTGGCAGCCGCAGGTTTGCGAGGCCACAGAGTCCCCTCCCCTGGTCTCTATGCTCTGTTTCACCTGGCTCTCCGTCCTCTTGCCCCTGTTTTTCCCCCATTCATCCTCCAACCCTCCTAGTTTTTCCATGTGGCTGAGCATGAAATAGGAGGGGGGTGACTCACATACTGTGGCTGCTGCACGGAGGGTTGTAGCTCTGCTGCTCCATTCCGGATCCCCCTTCAATTGAGCCTGGTGATGAGGGATGCAGAATGGGATCTCTCACTACCGGAAGATTCCACCGCAGATGCTAAATTGGCAATAAAACTAAAATAAAACTAAATACAATATGATCACAAGAAAACTTATTCAGATAAGGCCTCGGCTGAGTTTTTTCCTTTGGTATTAAAAACAGCTCTGAGTAATATTCAAGTTAGCCGTGATTTATTGTGACATTTAGTAGATTTTCCCAGAGCACGCGGCGCAGGCCAGGCAGCACCCATGGGAATCTCCCACCTCACGCTACACGGTGAACATTCTGCATTTGTCCGGCAATCTGTAATTTATTGGATCTCATCTGTCCGGGGCTTTGATTTATATATTGATTTGAAAAATAAATAAAAGTGATAGGAACCTGCATTTGGGGTGTAATGATGGACTGTGTCGACACGCAGGAGTAGGTAGATATGAAACATTGGGAGGAAATTAGATATTATGCCCCCAAGACAAGTGCAGCCGGCAGCACATTCATTATTGGCTAGATATTTATTATTAAGAATTTCTCTTCTCATGAGTGACTACTGCGGCATATTCTGGCCCTGCTGCAGCTGCCAAAGCGGTGTGGGAGACGGTGTCTGTTCACTGTCTACATGAATTTGCATTGCATGTGCACAAATGTTTGCTGCAAAATACAATAAGGTTTAGGTTGTCATGTCACACTCTTTATAATAACACACGTGCAATTTACAAACAGAAATGCTGCTGCACAAGCTCCGAGGTGAAATGCACAAGGATGAAATACAAAAGGTGAAACGTACATGCACATGTACACAAAGCCCTGATCCTGGTCATACAATGCACAAACTCCAACTCCCTATTTCAGACAGATACAACCGAACTCACTGAAGCAGAAAATACTAAACAGCTGCAAAGAAAAAACACGCTTAACTCCTTGCCAGGACTTCCACCGGAGCTCTGCACCAGTTTTAATCACAGCACAGTGAATTTCAAACAGCAGCGTAGCGAAGGGCCGCTGTCCAACCTTCCAGAATTTCTATTTCATTTTTTTTTCCTCCCTCCCACCTCTCCGCTCTAATCCACTTCAATTATGTTTCCTCCCATTTCTCCTGATCACTTTACAGCTCAACAGCACCTGTGCTAATTGTAATGGCGATGATCGCTGATATGTTTTGCATCCTTAAAGGACTTTGCGAGGGGGGGGGACGATAGATAAACATCTAGCCCCGGGGCTTTTTGGGAAGCGCGGCTCAGCCTAGCAGATGGCCATCATATTATATGAGGAGAGCTCCTCGCAGAGGCTGGGGTATGGGTGGCTGGGTGTAATGAGTCTGAGGTAGCAGGAGGAGGAGGAGGAGGAGGTGGGGAGTGGGGCTGATGTGAAGGGTGCACGGAGGGAAGGAAGGAAGGAAAGGAAAGGAAATGAGGAGAGATGGACTGCAGGAAAGAATGAAATAAAGGCAATGGATATAAGCGAAGAAGAAAGAACAGTAGTCATCATAAAGACAACAATTAGTTTCATGCTTGGGACATACAACATGGCCGGCTTTCATGCTAACGCGCCATGCTACTATCAATACGATGCTAAAGAGAATTATATGGGAAATAAACCAACCAGCTGACCACACAAGAGAATATAGAGTGATTGGGTAGCGGCTGTGCGCGAGCATTTGTTTAAACAGGATTTGATTGGCTGGTGCCTCCTTTGCCGAATGAAAAGTTGAACTCTCCTCAACTTCTGCCACGGCAGTTGAGAAGCGACACAACAAAACCCAAATAAACTGCCAGATACATCTGCCCAGTAGCCACTGGAGGCATGGAGCCGCGGTAGAAAGCTCCCACTGATAAACACGCTCGACCCATCACAAGTCTGTGTCAGGTGCCAATCATGACATTTCACCTGTAGCATCAATAATGACTGTATTTTTTAGTTTTTGGTTTTTACATGTCCAACCTGATAACCTAGAGGATGGGAGTTATAGGCCAAGGGGGCAATCGAGAAGCTTTGGCTACTTTTGGGTAGCAGTGGTGTTGTACATCTCTGTTTACGGACTATGGGCTGAACTGTCTTATTTATCCCATAGACGTGACAATGGTATCTGATCTAACTATTGGCAAGGAAAGATTATAAAAGACAATATTCAGCCACTGTGTGTGTGTGTGTGTGTGTGTGTGTGTGTGTGTGTGTCTGCGTATCACTCCTGAAGAACAGACTGCACCCATAATGAATGGGCTGCCAGTCCTCCGCACTGTAGCTCTATGAGGTCGGACCACATTATATAACTTTTGCATATTTTAAAGCAATCCTTCAGCTGATTGGATGATGATGAACTTTATATACATTTATTGACACAAATTCCACACCTAGAGCGATTTATGATATAAAAATGTTTTTCTGGAACAATAAGAAAACAGCTGACCTCAGTGGACGGTAAATGCCTGTGTGGTTTGGTGTTCTAACAGGGGTCAGCCTGCTTTGTTAGGTGGTGCTAAAAGACAAATGATGTACTCTGCCTCGAGGTCAACTGGGCTTTCCCATCCCATAATGACCTTTTAGGGAGCTGGAGGAGAGGAGTCGTTCCCACAGCGATGAGGCGGCGCTATTAACCGCACATCAAAAGGTGTTTATAATGACAAACAACTGTTTTAACGGGGGAGCGTGACCTCTCAGCCTCTAATGAACTGTCTCATTTGTCATCAATCATATAAACACTGTGTAATATTAATAATAAAATCTTGTGTCAAATCCTTTCCCCCATTTTGTGCGAGTGTGAAAAGTGAATCTGCAGCCAAACGAGAAGCATCCAAACCTTCTCTTCTGTTTTCAATTGAGTTACACGCTTCCAATCTGTGCAAGGAAAACTTAACAGTCGCCAGTTTGTGTGTGTATGTATGTGTGTGTGTGTGTGTGTGCTGCTGTACTGCCAAAGGTTCCCTGAAGGAAAGCGGATCTATGTCAGTTTGTCATCACACACAAGCTGCCAGATTTTATGAAATACCAAATTACTAATTGGCCCAGCATTAGGTTTCCTGCCTAGAAGAGAGACAGTCATATCTGGGCCTCTATTAGGATCACAGGGAGCGCCACACACAGCCGCCGCCCGCTGAGCTGGCACGTCTCTGTCACTTCACACCGTGCCATGGCACCGACACAGCGAGATCATCAAGGACAAAAGACTTCTCGAACATTCCCAGCGTATTCACAGGCCACGTCAACCTTCCCGTGATCGGGTTTTTTCGGTATCGGAGAAAGTCGATGGAATAAAACCCAAACAGTGTGTGGGGAAAACTCCCTTCTTACCATTGAATGTCAACCTGCAGGGTCAGCAGATGGTACAGAAGCACTGGGTTCTTGCTCCGGGGCACTTCAGCAGGGAAGACTCCAAGACTCCAAGGTCAATAGGCAGCAGTTTTCATCAATCGGCGACCTTGCACCTCAGAATACTAATTCCTATTTAATGTAAAAATGGTACGCCCTTTATCGTATGACTCTGTGCTAACGCATTTACCATAAAAACATATGTTGATTAAACCAACAGTGTAAACTACAGAATGTCAAAATGGAGCTGTTACGACTGTCCACTTTTATAACGACTCTGGATCCGGAGGTAAATTTCACATTGCTCTTCAAGAGTTTTAAACCTGGAACCAGACCCACAAGCTACGATATGATCCAAAACATTGGATTTTGAGCAGAACTGATATTGGGAAATAGAAAAGAAAGGCAAGGGTTCAAGACCTCACACTGCAAATTAATCTTGTTTTTCTTAGAATGCATTTGTTCTCATTTGGATTTGTGGCTTCTAGAGGAGGACAACATTGTTTCTCAGCCTTGTAGCAGGTGTGGTGGTCTACCTTGGATGGTTGATAATGAAAATCTCTATTACGATATTGAATACGATTTTTACTTCCAGCACCAATCTGTTGAGCTCTATTACAACGTACTGTCATCATATCTAATGCTGCACATTAAAACAGCCCAAATGTTGAACAGAACTAAGTGCATTAAAAACAGTGAAAGTAGCACGAATACACTGGATTGTATCTTCCCCATTGAAAGCAGGTGCAAAGTGCACAGGTGTTATCAGTCAAATGACAGCACTGCATGGGCACTGAGGGTGCAATCCCCTGCTCACTACACAATAAAGTCAATGTGTTCCTTTTAGAAACACTCATGAGGGAACAGAACATAGAAAAATATAAAACTTAGGGGTTTTTTTTGCTAAGGAAGCAGGTGTGCGCTTCATCACCATTTAGAGACAGTGCAGCCAGGCCTAACCCTAACCCATGTGAATGACACACACACACACACACAGTCACAATACTGCTTAGATCCAAATGCGTAGAACAGCCCTGGAAGAGTGAAGACTTGTTTATTTTCTGTCTAGTAGAACTATTGTTTTTTTTTTTTCCTGGACTCCTAATCAAACAGGCCCAAGGCCTCTGAATGGATAAACACACAGAGTTTGGCAACATTTCAACTCTTCTCCCAAGTGGTGCAAGGGGAAAGAATAAGGGTTGGTTGGAGAGAGAGAGAGCGAGAGAGATGTCTTCACCTTGAAGTTTAATGATGAACACTTTTTGTCCCCATAAGAATGATGTAAATAGATTCAAGTCCCCACAACAATAGTAAATTAATATACACACACGAATGAGTGATGAATGAATATCTCAATCTGTTTTATTGTAAAAAGGGGCCGTAGTATTTCACCCAAAAATGTAATTAACATATAATGGTAGTTGATGTTGTTGATGTACAGTTTGATCACATTCCCCTTAATGTCCCCATATGATGACACAACAAATATTTTTCATGATTTCTGTTAGTCATCTAAAAGTCACAAATCCACTCTGAAAAACGCCACTTTCATAAAGACAAATATCATCTTAATCAATTTTCTTTCATAGTTCTGGCTTGTGCGGAGACAAACAAGTCTTTGTCGGTGTGTTTTCTTTAAGGATGAGGATCGAACATTCATTTCAGACACGACACATCAACACGTCTCTTCAGACTCTTTCCTTCCAAATGCTCGTTTTTTTCCCAAGGCTTTTAGTGCACACGTCATTTCCAGTGCAAAACTGTGCGGTTTGGTGTGCTAAGGCGCGGGCTTCCCTTTGGAGAGTCTTCAAGTTGTTGGTGTTGTCCTCCGTGTCGTTGGGAATGTTTTCCGCGGGGCTCTGAGGCTTCGCTTTCTAAGAGCCCGTCAGCCATTGATCCCCTTTGACAGTTACAGTTCCTTCAATCTGCTGCAGATAAGAGTCGTTTCAGACAGTTCTACACCAGTGGTGTACTTCCACAGACAGGATACAGACACTCCATCTACCATCATAATTATATCAAGTCATCCATTGCTGAGGCTGATTGGTCGTCAAACCCTGTCTACCCATCCGTGGCTCAGTGTTGGTGGTGATGAGGCTCAGGCACAGGGCTCAGCATATCCCCCTGATACAGGGGAGGGCAACTCTACGTCTGAACAGACGTATAGTCTGCCTGTGCACGACTTCCACGATGCCTGTGGGCGCCTCCTATACATTTTGTGAAAGAAATTGAACTTTCTTTCCAGTGAGCAGCCAGCTCTTGAGGTCCTTGATGGAGGGCAGCTTCATTTTATCTCTGTTTTTACTGTAAACGTTCAGGAAGATGCCGAACAGCACCAGAAGGCCGCCCCAGATGTACCTGCAGAGGGGATGATGGATAGATTAGATATTTCAAAGGTTGGGATAATGGTAACGTAATAATTGCACATGCAGTATAAAGTAGGTTTCAACAGGAGGATCATGAAAATAATCTGTTTCCTATTAGATGTTTTAAAGATACCCTTTTAAGAATTGGCGTTGTTGACTAATTATTATGCTATCTACCAATGTTGTTAAAAGTGGTTCCTGTTCTTGTGCACATGCACGGCTACATTAGTGAAGGAATATACATTCTTGAAAATGGCTTCACTCATCTACAGGAATATCTACATGAGTGAAGTAAGTTAAATGCAGAAGCTTCTGCATGGGCCTTTAAAGTCGTTGACTGGTTTGATGAGTATAAAAGAGATTCAAAATGGATGTGTTCTTGCTCTCCAGTGTGATAATCAAAATGCACCATGAGGGAAAATAAAACTGTGTTGCATCAGTCCAATAACATGACTACTGAAGAAGGAATGCAGCTGCTGTGGTGGTTTGTGGTCGCTCAGCACCTTGTAAGGACAGTTGATGTTGATTTAGTTTTGGGCTGGATTTCCCTTTAATGTGGAAAGTCACAACTTCTTCTAAGTTCCCCCCCCCCCCCCCCGGCATGCCCAAGACTTCCTGACAGTACTGCTGTTGCAAAGACTCAATTACAATCTGGCTACTTCTATGACGGCGTAAAAACACAATGTTTGCATCTTTTGATTTAACCCATATTCTAATCACAGCCTTTTGGCTTAGCGAGCTGTACAGAGACGGATGTTTTCACCATATAACTGATGTCTGTGACAATTCAAGATGGCAGCATGTCAGTCCACATTAACGTTAGTGTGGTTTGTTTTTACTGTAGTGTTTAAATACATAAAAATTCAGAGTGAATGCTGTATTTTTTTAATTTCTGTCCTGGACCATCTAATTAAAATATTCAACTCTGACTAGTCAGGATTAAATTACTGATATGTAGCCTTTAAATTCTTAACTAATAGGAATGTATTTAAAATTGCTTTTCAGATATTTAGAAAATATCTAAAATTCAACAGTAACTACTGATACTTATATTAATTCTAGAGGCAACATGTAAGTTATCTTATATCTGATGAGTTTTGGATATAAAAAGAAACTGCCTCTACTCAACCTATAATTGTAGATATCTTAAATAACCAAATGAAATAATGTGCTATTTAAGGTTGTATATAAAATATGCAAATTCTGGATTAAAAATGAAATGTATGTTTTTCTAAAGATAAGTTGAACATAATAAAATACATGCAAGTTAAGGGCAGGCATTGAAAATGGTCTGTTGACATGTTAAAAATAGAATGTTGACGTGCAGAAAATAATATGCAAATTAGGAAACGTGTTCAAAAAGTAGATGTAAATTAGGGTGACATTTCCTGAAATGGTTTGTTAGAAATTCAAAATTACATTTTGACATGTTGAAAAAATACATGCAAATTAGGATGACATATCCCAAAAGTATATGCAAATCAGGGTATGAGATCCAGATCCTTTTTCAATCACTGGACAGTATAGATATCTGTAATGTTCGAACAAGTGAAAAAGGAATTACTACTATTGATGATTAGATATCAGTAAATCAAACTCTGACTAGTCGAAATGTAATGTCTCCTTGTGAACATATTTATCTTATTCTGTCAAAACTATTTTACAGATATCTCAAATTACACATATCTCAATCGACATGTTTCTGGTGCCGATGGTGGTATTGCTTGTTATGTGAAACCAAAATATCATGTCAGGGTAGCTTTGTCGGAATCAATTTGCAAGCAACGGAATTTTTGGCAGTGAAAGTGGAAATTGCAAAGAGACTGTACCGCCTGTGACTTATGGGCCTCACTCTATTTCAAATGATGGATAGACTAAGAAAAAGAATGACATCTTTTTTTTAGTCTAATACTTTTCAGATAGTGATCTTAACTGGAATTGGCTGAGCCAGTATCTGATGCTTTTAAATCTTTCTGTGATTCTGTCAAACTCACTCAGTTGATTAACTCAACTCATCCAAATCCTAAATGGTCTGAGATATCCTCCTTTTTTCTAAAGCCCCTTTTCTGCTGGTCAGAAAACCCACTGACATGTAGCTTTTGTCTGCAGTGGGACTGGGTACCATTTGCGTTCACTTCCAGGTCAAATGACTGCGTAGTACAACCAGGTGTTTATCGAGTCTGGCTCCAATCGGCAGAGATGACACTGCACCTTTTCAGGCACGACGTTATGATGCGCATCAAACTTCTGGCAGTTGGCACATAAATAGCCATGAGCGTTAGTGCCCTTATTGTTCTTTTTACATCTTGGGAACAATGTGCAACAGCAGGGATTTTTTTTTTGTATCGCGCAAGATGCAACACTGGTAAGACATCGAGGTTCCTGACACTTTGGTGTCCAGTGCCTTGACTTGATGCAAGAAAAAAGACTCAAGTTTTAAGTGTGTTTGACGGCATAAAAAAAAACTATTGGACCCAAATATTTCAGTATAAAACAGGTTAGGATTGAGCTGATTCCTCATATGGAGATAACCATCGCATTCTTTTAGATTTATGCAAATCAGACTTCAGATGAAAGATATTCATATCTCAGCTTCAATCAAGTTGGTAAATTATATTTCCATTGCACTTGTCCACCATTTCAGCAACCTGGGGAAAGTTACCAATAACTACTGGAGGATAGAAAATTCTGTTTTGGTTGAGCAGTGGCGGAGGTAAACATACAAAATTTTGTGTTTTGCCAAACCAGTAATTGGCCGATAATACATGAACTGAAAATAAATCTGTTGGTTAAAATGTAAACTGCAGTCATGGAAGGGACTGAGAGTTCACTGGAAGGCAAACAGAAGCTAGAGGGAGAATGAAGGTGGCCATTAGAACAACCGAAAGTTTGTTGTATCTTGTGAATATGCATGATTAAAGTCATGATGGAGAAAAAGAGCAGGAGAGGTACAGGGAAAAACGAGACCCTTTTGACAGAGCAGAGGACTTTAGGTTGTGAGCGAGACGGTGAAGGACAAGAAGAAAGAGCAGCGGAGTAGTCAAGGTCTCTAAATGGACTAAGGACATAAAAACCAGGGGCAGGGATGCCAAACAAAGTTGTATTTGTCCAAGAAGAGGTCAGCAGTCATACTGTACACTCACTTTTAACAAGGAGAAAACAGATTCAAGTCAAAAGGTGTCAGTACTTACTGAAAAGTGAAAGGTTTTGTGAAGAACATGAAGGAAAGCACGATCGTCATGGCCTTTCTTCCAGTGGTCACTGCAAAGGAGGAAAACATTTGTGTAACCGTCAGTGCCAGTTAATAATGTTTCTACTACATTACAAATGGGAAACACAAACTCCACAGAGGTAACTTTCTGGGTGATGAGAGACGTGTGTAACTGTGAAATAGTTAATTCTGTTCATTAATTACAATTTTATCATCCAAACATGCAGAGTCCATCTGCTCAACACAAATTCATTTGAATTTCACCAAGGAAATATGGCTAAGGAACCTGTGGAGTATTTTCAATGTGGTCAATGTAACCTGTTTGTGTTAAAATGGATTTAAGATTTAAATCCTACACTCGATCTTTAAAATACTACCATTATTGTAAAATGGTGTGCATTGTTTTATTGCAGATGATTGTCTTTGTATGTGAACTATACCAGTTTTTTACTTAAACAATGGCACTGATTTATAATGACTTTTTGTCCCTGTGGCAAACAAAAGAAAAGAACGATCACACGTCGTTGTTCCTCTGACCTGTGACTGCAACCAGGGCACCAAACAGCTTGATCAAGGCCAGCACGAATGAGATGCCAAAATAACCCGTGAGAGAGAAGAAGAATGCGTAACCATACGTCACCACAGGATGCTGGGAGGGAGGTAAACAAAAGTAAATAAAGTACAATGAACACACCTGATGCAGAATAAAATATTCTATATAATAAACCCTAATTTAAAAAGCAACTACACAAGAAAAGTAAAACATTTCGTTCTATTATAATCATATTGTATAAGATTTCAGCAAAGAGACAAGCTCCAGTCCATCAACTGAAAGAAACACAGACACATAATTGACATCTGCGATAACACAGTCTGTCTGCAGCTCCACAAAGTACCAAGGGTACATACTCGTTTTATCCGCGGCTATATTCACCTCTGAGCAGAATGCCACTGCTGTGCCCAGCCCACCCACACAGAGCAGGCCTGTCAGTATGTAGACAAAACCGATGGAGTACGAATACAGCACCTGTCAACACGATACCATGTGTTCAGTGAGGGACATCACACAGGTTTACAACAGTTAAGTTGAGCTCCTTATTCTGCATTCATCTCAAATGTTTGGGTGCATACATCTACTAAACATGTATACTGTATGCACAGGGTACCATTTCAGAGTTGGAGCCGTTGTGGAGTTTCATGGCTTTCTCCTGCACGTTTCCTATGGCGGCGTCTGCACACAGTGCCAGGGAAATGAGGAGAACACCTGTATAACAACGTGCACACATAGAAATTAAGAAAGGATAAACTACAAAGGGTATCTGAGGTGGGCTGGGCTGGCAAAAGAAGTTAAAGCAGTTTAACACTTACACTTATATACTGCATATATTGCTTGGATTTGAATACAAATAATAAGAAACCTAAATATATAGTATAACCTATTTCTATTTGCAATCTCCACAAGACTTAATATTATTTATATTGACAGACAAGACATAAGAGACTTTAGTTTTTGTTCTGATGAAACAAACTGTCTTGTAGCAGCAGCTCCCTCCAGTTTCTATTTGCACAGTTACGTCTTAGTTTTGTTGTAACAGCCCAGCCACATGTAATCTAACCCTGAGAATACAGCAGGGTGATGTGGGTCTTTCTTTGTCACTTGTGATAGTATTATAGCGTTAATGTGAAACCAGTGGAATCTCCTGTTGGATCTGGGAGATGTTACCTGTGACGTTGAAGCTTGGGGCCACTTTGCTGTCGGCTAGTGTAAACCAGATGAGTCCAAGACTCATGCACACGGCAGCAGACACATCAGCCAGATTATAGCGTTTACCTGGAAGAGAGACAAATCTTTATATGACAACTGTGAAATCAGGAAAAAACTGATTCCCAAAATCCCAACATCTTTGTATGTAGAAAAGATTTGTTTTTGCTGAAAAAAAGGGGGATATGTAAAAAAAAAAAATGTGTGTGGGTTTTTATAATCATTTTCAAATCAGATTCAGGTGAGTCAGATTTCATACCTGCAGCTACAGTGTCACACAAGGTGCTGGCTGATGTTAACAAACGCACTTCTTTTTCTCTACACATGCACAATTTTCGTTTGTAACAAATACAATTGTTATAAATATATTATTGGCAGTATTGTTATTATTTAATGGCTTACAGGTTTACCAAGGTTATTTAACAACAGGAGACTTTAGAATTAGCATTTTAGACCTAATTTGACAAGCGCGACTCTTATTTGAGTCCATTGTATTTTTTTGTATAAGTTAACATCGAGTCAGGTAAAATATAGCTTTCCGAAGTTTTAGAAATGGGCACTTTCCAAAACTCCAAGTTTCAGTGATTGTGCGTGTAACAATGCAGAAAAAAGCGGTGTAAAAGAAGTGAGGGGGAAAAAAACAACAGGATGAAGGAGTCTTTCAAAAAACAAAAAAAAGCTGACTGATGGATGCCTTGAGGTTGACACAGGGACGCAGCATCAGGTTGCCCATGGTCGGCTTTGATTCCCTGACTCGCCTTTGAAGGGCTTCACATCAGATGCAAACCTACAACCGTACCTCCATCCATCCATCCCTCTCTCCCCACTCTCTTTCCTCTTTGCATTCTAAGTGAACAAATTCTGTTTTCCACTTGAGCCCTTGAGGGACCACGGACTTCACATCTAACCATCTTGAAAGAAACGGAAAAAGGCAAAAAAGAAAAATGCTGAAAACATGTCTGACGTTGAGGACACAGAACCTTGAGAAGCCCAGCGTGAGGATGAAAGGACAGGCGGAACCAAGAGCAGGGAGAAACAGAGAGTACCGCCGACCGGCCTCTGACAGACGAAAACAACAGTCGTGCATAACAAGAAGGTACCGAGAGTTGAAAGGTGGTCATCGCTTCAAAGAAACCACGTGAAGTGGCTGAAATGAGGTGTAAGATTAGCCTTCTCCAAAACTCAACTCTGTCAACTCTCTGGTCAGCTCAACCAGCAGTCACAAAAAAGGACAAAAAACTAAAACATCAGCGTATTAACTAATGATGCAATCTTAATTTTCTGTTATTCTTTCGATTAAAAGAAAATACGTTTACCTTCTTTTAAAGAACTTGGATTATGAGAAACAATTTTCCTTTATATATCCAGTATATATGATGTACAGTGATTTATGGACAGAAATGGATTATGACATTCAGAATAATGTTTTCATCTGAATCTAAGAATTGTCTTTAAAAACTGATATAATATAAATATATCTTGTTCTACGAGATATTCCAGAAAGTAGAATTGTTGAAGTACAAGCACAAGTTCATACATGTATGAGGATGTGCATACAAGTTCCGTGTAAAAATAAATAAATATCTATGTATTCAAATAAATATGTAGTAGAATCCCCTTACCTTGAATGAACACTCCTCCAATCATGACGGGGATGAGTTTACAGCACTTGAAGATGACCTGTGTGGGGTAGTTCAAGTAGCCCAGAGAAGTATTGGACAGGCCCATCGTTCCCACTGTCAGAAATGCTATGATCATATAGGTCTTCCCTGGTATCCTGGAAGACGGGGAAATAGGAAGTGGTTGAGAAGGTTTCCATCTTTAGCTTCAGTGTTGCTTCAGTACATTTAAAGTAGCAAAAAGACATTGGACGTGCAGAGTTGCTAAGTGGTCGTAATTTTAGCGTTATGTTAAGATTGGATCCGTTTTTTATTATCATAATAGGACGACTCATGTTAGAAAGGCAGCAAACAGAAAACATATTCTTTGTTTAGATTATCAAATGAACAATGAATCATAAATGTTTGTTTCGTGGCTGCTAGCACTAGCATTAGAAACATGCATGCTGTTATGAAAAAGGCAGAATAAAACGCCTTGTTGTATTAATTAGGCAGGCTGTTAAATTTTGTTTATGATTGATCATGCAGAAATAATCCTTAGTCTGACCCTTTAACATGCAGACCTGACGACTAAATCCTGAGCCGCAGCCGCACCGACAGGATAAACAACGTTACATACGAGTGACAGTGATCGAGGTGAATAAGTAAAAGAACAGGTTCTTTTGTTGCCTGTACCTTCTGCGTTTATCTTGAGTGAGCTGAAGCTCCACTAATCCAAACATGGAGTAGAAGCCAAACTGGATCAGAGTGAGGTACCAACCAAAAGGCTTGAATCCTTCCACAGAAAATATCAGCTCCTGGAGGGAGGGACAGATAAAGAATAACATGCTTCTATCTTGTGAAATTCTGTCCATGCAAAAACACACACACACACACAACCTTCATTCCAGCACTTTCCCTTAACTGTAACAAGCTCTAACGGATTAATCCAAGATATTTTATCAAATTTTTGGTTGTGTGTTAATGTGCAAGGACACTCGCTCTAGTATGGTATATCTAGTATCTCTCAGTTTGTTTTGTGTTGAAGTTATTTGTTACCTGCAGGTAGCCGTAGATGAGGTAAAAGAGGAAAACTCCAGCCACACAAATCAAAAACTGTGTAGCAGTGCTGAAGTTGCTCAGGTTGATTCCCAGAACCCTCAGCTCCTCCACAGACTTTATGTGGGGTGACATCACTTCTGTTGAGGGGGGGACGGAAATGGAAATGTGCTTCCGTGAACTGTTGTAGCTCACGATGCCATATTTGGCACTCATTGTGTTCAAAGCTGCTGGGACCTGTGGGAACATGGAGAGATATTTTACAACAACCATCTTAGACATCACAGCTTGGATCTTAAGATACAACAGTGCTCAGAAGCTAAATATACTAGGCTGATGGAACAAACTTTGACCCCAAAAAATGTTTTATCATCTGATCAAAGGGTTCAAAATATATCCATCATCACAGTATCTGAAAAGGTAAAACCTGTCACCCCACCAGGCACTTCCTATGCAAAAAAAACTAACAGAGCAACACTTTGCAAACAACACACATCATACAATAACAGACTAGGACATCTCATTAACATGACGCACTGACTGAAGGTAAATAGCTGGGTTAGCGATAGTTCAAGGCTTTTGTCAAAGCGGGCCCTGTTGCTCCTCATTGACATTAACCTGTGTCCGAGTAGCATTGTGTTAAAGTGGCAGCTGAGTGAGTTATGCCATGCACTATGTGGAAAATGGCCTAACAATTGGTTTAAGAGAGACTGCGTGTGAAACAACCCATCATTGGCAGCAGTTTGGTTTTGCATTTTAAGTTTTGTCAAGATTGATACAGAGAGAATTTGATGGACGCTTCCCCAGCAGCTTCCCTCCACCATGTTATATGCAAACCATCTCAGTACTTTAAATCATAATCCACAAAGAGGGACTAGTGAAAATATCTGGTAAATAGTTTCTTCAGTGCAGACATTGAGAACTTTAGAGATGCACATTCCACGTGCTTGTACCTGCATCTTGACACATGGGACAGAGCAGATGTCATGTTTCCCCTACATGCCTGGAAATCATTGACTGTCATTGTGAAATCCAGCTGGAGATCTTCTCTGTCAGATCAGTCTGTGCTGTCCTGTGTGTTGAAGTGGTGTGTTGCAAGCATGTCGTGTCATTAGCTCTGGATCTCAATACAAACGTGAGGGAAACGAGTGTGTGGTCATCATTAGTCCAGATTCACACACGTCATGTTAGTTTAACATCCGGAGCCACTGCATCACTTTAAACTAATCACCCACCGATTTGCAGCTTTTTATTAACCCGTGTGAGCATTTAGCACGAGTAGCATGTTTTGAGAAGGAACATAACGTTGAGCTAAGCTACATGGAGCAGCCGCTTGCTAACTCCTTAGCTTACATAGACAAGCTAGCATATATTAACCCCCTAAAACAAGCGGCGAGCCAGTAATCGATGTCAGGCGAATGATACGATGACTGGTATCGACTTTAATTTCTCACTCCAAACAACAAGGCTAGGACAGAGAGCTCGCTACCTGCAACACCACTTCCGGGTTTCTCAACGTTAGCTTATCCTCTTCTTCAGAGGCGACATTAAGTTTCCTGGACCCTCCGGCTTCATCTTTCGTGTTTTCCAAACCTTTTTTTCTTCTCAGTGACACACGGTAAACATCACACACACACGCACAAACACACAGAGAGAGAAGGGGGGAGGTGCTAGCCTCGGTTAGCTTGCAGGAAGCTGCCCCGGCACCCGCTGCAGTCGCACAAACAGCCAACAACTTCCGCCCCAATGCGACCTCTGACCTGAGATGCTATTGGTCCGCCGGGCCACACACTAGCTACAGGTTAATGGACGGACACGCTGGTGAGGTGGCATGAGTCTGCAGCTGAGGAGAAGATGGTGTCAGGCAAAGACAGTTAAAGTGATGGAGGCGATGCTAGTTGATGCTAAAGAGCGCGGGCTGCTTGTTTTCCTCCATCTTGAGTTCACACGGTGAGTTGAAGTGTCCCCTGACACCGTCACGTGTTCACAACACCACAAGTTCATCAATCACATTTTGCTCTTTTCTCATCTGTAACATGTTATCTTATTTCTGTATCTGTTCGATTGCCTCGTGATTTTTTAATTGCTTCTCAGTTGTTTCTAATTGTTTGCTTTCAAAGAAATGGTTTCCTATTGTTAGCCATTGCACTTTACTCATGTATGTTTTTTTTTTTTACAAATAATAAGTCCTTCTGCAGTGAAAGATGTATATTATATATTATATATTTTTCTTTTTAAAAGGGTTTTCAATGGCCTTTTTCATTCTCTTGAATTTCCCCACTGCAGAAAATCCTGTTTTACTTCACACCTCATTTGTGTGTTCATGTGATGTCAGAATAATCTGAAAAATGATTTTTCAACTGATAAAATGATAATAATAATAAATAAAATAGCTAGTCTACTTTTTAACTTTATCTTAATTATTTGTATATTTACACTGGTATTGCTTTTACGTAAGTTTCTAAGTACTTTTCCAACACTGTACATTCATGTGAAGGCTATCTCAAGTCGGAAAAAGTGGTGAAAGATTTGGTACAGGAGTTGCTGAAGTCATCACTTCACAAATCAGCAATTTAGGTAATTTAACAGTTGTCACTAAACAGTAGCTTTTTCAATGTGAACTGGCAAACTACACGTTCATCTCTCACAAGAGCCTGGCACCAAACCTTTTCGCTGTTTTTATGATTAATGTTCATTTTTCATTATCTAGCTGCATGTCACATACCTGATCCCTTTTCTTCACTCTATGTTATTGTGGAAATACTAGAAAGAGGTGTCAAGGTGTTGTTTACCTCTTCCGACTTTACCTTGAATAAAAAAAAAACAAACAAAAAAAAAAACAACTAACAACTTTTGAAACTAACACTTTAGTAGCACTTAAATGGCACTTACTTATAGCACTTTGTAGTTTTGCTTTATTTTGAAGAAATTGTACTTTCTTGATTCTTGTCGTCCTTGGTATGTACCCTCGGGTTTGAATGCACTTATTGTAAGTCGCTTTGGATGAAAGCGTCCCTTAAATGAAATGTAATGTAATGTAATGTTTAAACGCTCTAAACACTATGGTTTTTCAGAATAGCGACTTCAAAGGGGACTTCCGAGAAGCATGTGCATACACAAGATCTCCATTTGTAGAATGTAATCAAGTAAATTTACTCAAGTATTGCAGTAAAATGTTGAGGTATTAACCATTTCCATGTAGGGAATTAATCAGTTTTAAGTAACTTTTTAGATTCATATTTTTCAAAGAAGTGATGATAAATTATCGCAGAAGTATTTTCTGCTGAAAATATATCTTCACTTCTCGTCTTCTTTATTTTAATCCTTTCTTTTGAAGTAATTTTATACTGTGGTATTGTTTTAGTTAAAGTAGTTTCTGAATACTTCTTCCACTAATGTTAATCTTGGTGTGAGGACAGCCAGTGTAAGCCATGATAGCGAGTAATGAAGAAATGAAACATTGAAAAAAGGTAGCATTGTCATTATCTTCTCTAGGTATCATTTTTATATTGTTAGCAGCATGTATAGTGCAGGGCATGGAGGGGCATCACTCATGTTATTGCTTATATCGTAGACTATCCCTGCATTACATGTAGAATTTCTTCTTCTTCCACTTTCTCTATTTTCCCATTATTCCCTTCATCCTTCCGGTCTGCTTTCATGTCAATATGAGCTTTCCACCCCTCCATTTCCCTCACTTCTTTCCTCCCCTTATTAGATTATTCCTTACTCTACTTTCTCTGTTCTGCCTATGTCACTCAGCCGTCTCATATTCCTGCTTCTCCCTCTTTGGCTTCCCTGGTATATAACGCATGAAACTCTTTTCGCCCCCTCCTCCCTCTCCAAGCTTTCCTTTCTCCCCGCCATCCAATCTTAAATTCCTCCCTCCGCCTGCTTCCTTCCTCTTCCTCCCTCTCTCTCTTTCTCCCTGTCCTCTGTCCCCAGCCAGAGGTTAATACACTCCAGGATGGCATTATTTCCTCCCTGGCCCTACGACAATATAAAAATTCAGAATGGACAGCTCAATCCCTCTTCCATCTCAGATTTGATTGTAATGGTATTGCCTCCTGTCCCTGGGAGGCCCCTGCTGCCTCACCAACCCGGCTTTTATGACACTAAATGGCCAGGCTACAATTTTTCCATCTATTCAAAAAATTCTGTTAATAACTCATTGGGAATGAGACGTCTGCACTCCCTGGGCCGTCTGTGGCCAGGTCCCTCACCCCTCTGCTCACAGGGGTCACCGCATACAGAAAAAAGATGCAGGGCTGAATCGCAAATGTAAAAGGTTAATTAATCTCTGTGAATTTACAGTCCCCTCTCCCCATTCCCCATGCACTCCAATTGACAGTCCCAAAGAGACAAAAAATGTCATATTTACAGCCCTGAATGGAGAAAGTGCTCAGCAATGCACAGGAGTCGAGCGCAGGTGCAGGCCTGTCCAGCCGCTCTCTCTTCTCCCCCGTCCAGCTTTACAAGTGTACCCATTCATCACGTGTGATGGATTTATGTAATAAAACCCATTTCCTCTCCCCATACGATCCTATTAAATAATAAAATAATTATTTATTGATTATTCAAAAAGGTACATATGCGCGGGTAATTGCTTTGTACCACACCACTGGACCCGCAATAAATAAAGCCGGGCGGAGAGAAGGGCTGAGAGAGACAGAGAGGAATAAAACAGGGAGAGGGAGGAATGAAGGGGGAACAAAATTACTTTAGAACAAGAGAAATCTGGATCCAATATGGCCTCTCGCAGCACGCATCAGGAAGGACATTATTCAATCTTCAGGAGGCTCATATGGGAGCATGACCTATGATATACATAGTATATGAAACCTAGAAATTACAATCCACTTCAGTGTCCAGCACAGAGTTTGGGCCTCAGATTCTAAATTCTTTTAAAATGACTGTAATTACTCATAAACTAATTGTGTAAATCATAATTCTTTTCATGAATATACAAGTAAATTTATAAGCAAATAATAATACAAAAATTTTTTTTTAATGCTAAATGTAAATAAAGTAGGATAATGTTTTTACCAAGGTGCTGTCAGGTATGATGAAAGAAATTATCTCCCCTCTTCATTAAGGAATTATTATGTAACAAGATGGAGATATAAACTGACTGGGTAGATATAATTTGATTTCACGCTGTGACCGTGGCCTGGCATCAAAGTTTGATAACACGCCATCAAAACACAAGCTTCTGTATCTCAGACATATTTGGTCCAGTCAAGTCCAAACTAGACATGAAAGACAAGACTCGCGACCTGATTACATCTATAAAGACATCATGACTTAAAACCACAGCGCCACCTGCTGGCTACAGGAAGTGAAGCGTTTATCCTTGCTGCAGAGTGCAAAACGCATGCAAACGGAGACGTGCGCTTGGTCATCGATCACTCTCTCTTCACTGACTGCAACAGGCTTGAAATTAACTGGGCTCAGCCCCGTTAATGCTACAACGTAGCCCTAGTTTATGTATGCGGCAAAAGAGATAAATGGTGTTCGATGGGCCACGCATTCACATTCTGCGTTTCAATATATTTGGCCAATCAGACGAAGCCCTGCTACTCTAGATGATAAGTTAAAGAAATTCATATCATTAACAGGTTTTTCTGTCATTGAATTATTGTCAAAAGAATAGAGAAAACATTATTTGAAAAAACGAGATATGACACTGCCTCAAATCTCGCTCTGCCTCCTCCACTGTGGAAATTTCAAGGGATTTCGTTTGCCCCGGGTTAGATTCATCATTATGATAAACGTGGGCATGTCTATATATTTTTTTGGTTTTAAGGTTAGGGTTAGATTTAGGTTTAGGTTAGGACCCGAACCAACTCATTGACCTGCTCTGTCCTGTCCGCAAAAACTAAAACCTGAGAGCCCGCCCTATGTGGACTTGTTGTGCAGATGCCAATGTTGATAGTGGGAAGTAAAAAATCCAATATCAATATATTAGCAAATATATATATGAACATGTTTTAAACAATGTGAGACGAAAGATTAATTTTACATTTTCACTGATTTCAGTGAAAATGTTTCATGGGTCTTGAGTTGAATTATAATATATTTAGGGGACTGCTGAAATCCACTTTTATTAATATAGATTTTTGCATTTTGTGATGAAATATGACTATTGAAAGGAAACATGTAAAAAAAAACGAATCAAGGAATTAATGGAATGTTCCGGAAGAAGAGAACTGTTTGGGGTGGCGTTTAGCCACTTGGTAGAGTTGCTGCCCCAAAGAGGAAAGACTCCCGTTAGACTCCAACCGGCAGCCATTTATTCATGTCCTCCCCCACTCTCTCTGTCCCCCTTTCACAACTAAGCCTCTGTCCTTTAAAAATAAATAAAGGTTATAAAAAGCCCCAAAAATGAATTTTAAGAAAAGGACTTTAAGATCTCAAACATGTTTAATGTTAAAGATTAAAGACACGTTCAATGTTCTATATATCAAATGCTCATGCTCCTTGTTCCTAAAGGTTCCATTGATAGGTCCTTTATAGAAACTATAAGAGGAAGGGTATATACCTATCCATAAAAACAATAATGTGATATTGATTTCAGGAGGTGACATCCCACTGTGATCCAGAGAAAACTTCTACTGACGCAGAAATCTGTCAAGAATAATTCTAACTCTCTCTATTTTAAACTAATAGGTTAAACCAGTGATGGAAGGTTTTTTTCACCAAAGTGTGGGGACTTGTCAAGACTCAGCAACGATACTGCAGAACTATTTTTCTATGTCTCAGCAAATAAGCTACCTCAACGACCTGCTGGCCAAGGAGAAGGCCAACCTTAGTATAGAGTACCACGGGAGGATCCAGCTGAGTAAAGAGTTGGAGGAGCACAAACAAGAGCTGTCTCGACAGAAAAAGCTGAAGGAAATGTTCATTATCAGAGGAAAGAAAACCAAACAAGAGCTGGAGCATTTACAAAAGTACAGCAATGCAGAGGCACTCAGCGCCACAAAGATCGCCTCTCAGATAAACAACAACATCAAGAGGAAGAAGATAAAAGATCTTCAGAAAGATTACGAGGAGCTGAAGGTGGCATACATCATCAACCAGGAGAAGTACAACACAGAGTTCCAGGGGGAGAAGACTAAAAAGCACCATCTCCAAGAAGAGTTGGAGGATCTCAAAGCTTCTTATCACATTGTCTGCAAAAGTCACACAACAAACAAGAAGAACTTCAACACTGAGCTACAGGAGGAGATGAAGAAGAACGTTCTTCAAGAAGAGCTGGATAAGCTCAAAACTTCTCATCACGAGGTCTGCCAAAGTCATATAACCAGCCAGGAGGAGTTCAACAGCGTTCTCAAGCAGGAGAAGATGAAAAATAACATTCTCCAAAATGAGCTGGAGAAGCTCAAAGCAACTCATCACAAGGTCTGCCAAAGTCATATAACCAGCCAGGAGGAGTTCAACAGCGTTCTCCAGGAGGAGAAGATCAAAAATAACATTCTCCAAAATGAGCTGGAGAAGCTCAAAGCTTCTTATCACGAGGTCTGCCAAAGTCATATAACCAACCAGGAGAAGTTGATAAACGAGCTCCAGAAGGAGAAGAAGAAGAAGAACGATTACCAAGAAGAACTGGAGAAGCTTGAAGCTTCACTTCACAAGGTCTGTCAAAGACATGCAAACAACAAGGAGAAGTTAAACACCAAGCTCCAGGAGGAAAAGAAGAAGAAGAACGTTCTCCAAAAGGAGCTGAAAAATCTCAAAGCTTCTCATCACGAGGTCTGCCAAAGTCCTATAAAAAACCAGGAGGAGTTAAACAGCGATCTCCAGGAGGATAAGATGAAAAAGAACATTCTCCAAAAAGAGCCGCAGAAGCTCAAAACTTCTTATAGCAAGCTCAAAGCCGAGCTCACGCAGGAGAAGAAGAAGAAGAACTATTTCCAAAAAGAGGCGGAGAAACTCGAAGCTTCTTATAACGAGGTCTCCCAAATACATGCATACAACCAGAAGAGGTTAAACACCGTGTTCAAGGAGGAGAAGAGGAAGAATAATGTTCTTCAAGAAGAGCTGGAGAAGCTCAGAGCTTCTTATCACAAGGTCTGCCAAAGTCAAACAAGCAACCAGGAGAAGTTCAACAACGAGCTCCAGGAGGAGAAGGAGAAGAAAGCTTCTTATCACTAGGTCTGCCAAAGTCATGCAACCAAACAGAAGAAGTTTAACTGCGAGCTCCGGGAGGAAAAGAATATAAAACATCTGGAGAAGTTCAGGGTTACTTCTGATGAGGTCTTCCAAAGATATAAACCTAATGTTTCCAGAACTGACCTCACTGAGGAAGAGGTTCTTTCCAATGTTCTCCCTGATCCCCAACCCAAGGATATGGGGCTGCCTGAGAAGACAGAGAAACCACAGAATGCTTCATTTTGGTACGGAGTCCGCAAAATTGTGTGGTTGTGAAGGAGGCCGAAGAAGTCAGCGGCGCCAACGTCCCCGAGCAACAGAGCTGACTTTACCTTCTTCACCTGCTGTGAGGACTGTCAATGTTAATGGAGGGATTAACAATTTGATTTCAAAACATCATCAAAAAATAAATATAAATACAATTTCAAAAATTTGTAGGACTGCAAAGCAGCACTGGGCGGGCCCTAGCACATGTCTTTTGAAGCGTTGCATGCGTTTTGCCTGAAAAAAATAAATGAATATTGACACAGAGCTGTTCAAGCTTGGACTCTGATCATGAGACAGTTGGTGGTGATAGGACAATGCAAAGTGGAGTTATGACAACATCGTCTCATTTGGCTATTCATATTCCGTGTATGTCCGCGATACAGAACTTCTTGTTTTAATGGCGTGTAATTAAACTTTGAAGCCACACCACGGTCACCTAAATAATAATAATAACAAGACCTAAATATTTCTTTGATCTTTTAACACTGACACTGAAGGAGTGGAGCTTTTTGTTTATGGCTCAGCATCAAAGGATTCATGGTCCAGAACATCATGTTTTAATGGCGTGTAATCAAACTTTGACGCCACGCCACGGTCACACCTTGTGGCGAGAATCAATCTAACTTCTCAAAGTAAAAATATGGAATTAGCCAAAATGGCCACTAAATGCAAAATAGCAGGCTTCTTGTTGCGTTTTTCCAATTGCACCATAGACTTTTTGGTTTGTCTGGTCATGATACACCTGTGTATTGATTTGTGAAGATCGGTCAATGTGAACATGTTCCGGGGGTCTCGGGGGCACCATTGAGCCATTTGGCGATTCCCATTGAAAATTCTAATAATAAGCCTTACAATTTCAATAGGGCCTCCATCGGTCAGTGCTCGGGCCCTAATAATCTAACAACTTTTATACGTACGTACGTATACGTTTGCCGATGGTGGTAAACAACTTGCATGATCCGATGCGACTTCAGGATATCATTAAACTAGATCTTTTGTGATTGTATTTGATTGAGAGGGCCCTAGTGGTGTAAGTTACATATTGTATGTTTAAACCTAGTTTGAATTTTGCTTGCAGAGTAATTACTACTCAGGAAATGACCATGCCCTTATTTTAATATCTTTTTTGTCTCACAACTTGTTTTTCTTGTTGTACAGTGTTGGGTTGGCATTTCAATTTTTTCTTCTCTATCTTTTTTCCCAAAAAAGAAAATACACATCCACACGTACAAACACAAACACCTTGTGAATAATGTGAAGAGCGATGAACCTTTTAAATTGTTTGTCCACCATCAGTATCAAAATAAGGGACCTATCCCCAGCTGTGGTTAATCCAAAAAAGAGAAGCTTTAATGTCAGCCAGTTATTACATTGAGTACTCCTTAATAACCCATTTGTGTTCGGCCTCATACGCGGCTAAAGTGAACCCCGCTCTGCGTTGTCTTTTCCCTGGGCTTGTCTCAAGCCTCCTGCAATGGTTCGGAAAACAGATGCTATCTCGGCTATATTACTTCTCAAAGCACTCATATCCTCTCCCATGTCATTTTCTTTGATCTGCTAGGCTTGCTCTCTTTTCAAGCTCCCCTCCCCAAAACCCACCTCCACCCGCAACCCCACCTCACTCCCCACTTTTCTCCACTATGACCAGAGAGCAGAGCCGCCCGACTGGTTCACGGTGGCTGTGGACATTAGAAATTCCCTTCATCTGTTTTCTGTCGTCAGAGGGCAAGAGGTGCACGGTGGGTCAAACACATTAGCTTCTCTATTTAAAACGCTGTCTCCTAGACAACACACATCTGTAGAACGAAACTCCAAAAGTAAATATGTTTTCTCTAAATGTAACAAAAGATTTGTTTGAAGGTTCTGTCACAGATGACGTATTTGTTCACCACTAGAGATGTTCTCATACCATTTTCCCTTCCTCATACAAATTGTGTTCTAAAAGGCAACGCTAGCCCCACCCTTCACAAAGTCTTGCATATGGTACATATCGCCAGGACTCACCAGGGTGAACATTTTTTCACATTGTAGCAAGCTCTGTCTAACGCAACACTTCAGGAAATCAATTCTTCTTTGCTGCTCGAAAAGCTGTACTTGCCAGTGGCAGAACAGTGCAACTGCTGTTTCGAAGCAGCAAGGAAGAAGAAGTGATTTCTGGGAAAAGAAAATGGCAGTTTGATCTGGGTGGAAAAAATATACTTTAAAGATGTGGTATTGAATCCGCACATACTGTAGATTTGTGTACTATGCAACGCAGTATCTGATGTATTTCTGATGCTGGTATGGGAACATCTCTTTCTCTAGCATATAAGTGTTGGAGGTGTTAGAAGAGGAGGTGCTTTCGGAAGAAATGGGTCTTCAAGAGACTTTTGAAGACTGAGGGGGATGACCCTGCTTTGGGAGGAACCACAAACAACAACAGTTTGGACTGGGGAGGAACGTTGTAGCCGAGGATGAGTGTATGCTCCTAAGATACAAGTTCAGGTCAATTGGTGAAATCACCTATTGCAGAAGAATTTTAAGTAGTAGTTATGGCAACATTAATACATTTGTATGCTTCTGTTGAACCTGCAATTTGCTCAAGTAATTCAAATATCGGTCTGGTCTGAATCAGTGAAAGTTCATAGGGACTTCAGACACAACGTGTTTTTAATCAACATTTAACAAAAATCCAAAATCCCCTCACCTTAAGCAAACCAGTTATATGCTTTGTAATGCAGCCATCTGACTCAACCATCTAAAATAAGCGCCATTCATTCAAATCAAATGTTTGGACATAATCCAGGCAGCGATTAAGGAGACAGGATATGACTTTATGGTCAGAGGAGAATCAATTTATAATTGGTAAACATTAACCAGGAGCTCAAAGTACCAACAATTTGAGAAGGAAACTTTGTACACAGATTTTTGCATTATAAAATGCACGACAGTCCATTTCCTCTGTTACGTTACAAATTGAAAGTGGATTAAATCCCAGGTTTATTGGAGCTGAAATCGTTAGTTATTTAATTGATTTAACAAAATAAGTCTTTTTTTCGATCATTTTTAAGAGAAAAGAGCAACATCTCAATTGCTCCAGCAAATTAGTTTTCCTTTATGGTCTTCTATAGTTTAAACTTAATACCATTCACTTTTTCGGTTGATCAGACATCTTGAACTCTGCCAGTTTGTGATGAAAACATTCATCAGATTATAGTATTTATAACCATTTGGTGCTTCCACTTTTTATGCCTTTCCCTCCCAATATACAATGTTCAATGATGAGAATTTGGTGAATTGATGCTTTATTTGTCATTTTGTGTCTTCTCAGTGCTTTCACTATACATAGGTGCACTATATAACAGCCTCCATTCACATCCCCTTGTACGCAGCAGTTTGAGAAATATAAATTGAGAAATTTCGATTTTTTGTCGAAATGCAAAAAAACACTAACTCTTGTGCATTAATTTCAATTTTTTAATAATTAGAGTAGTCCCCCTTGTGTTTCGTTTATGTCCAGTATCTTTATTGAAATGCTTGCACACATACACACACACACACACACACAACTACACATACACATACACACACACACTGGACCGACTAACTGAGGGCAGGCGACCAGAGAGTCTGTGGCTTTCTTGCGAGCAGCCAGGAGGGGGAAGCATCCCTCTTTGCAATTGTGCCTAGAAGAAAAAGAAAGAAAAAGTAATTAAACAAACAATTGACCAGGAACCGTGCACCTCCTTATCCAATCTACCATTCGTGCCTTTTGCTCTAATACTTATGGACAGAAAATACAGGGAGGAGAAGAAAAAAAAAAGATTGTTTCTAGTCTCCTCAGTGACTGTAAATGACACACATGTTTCATTGCCCATTCATTTAACCTGCGCTGTGTTTATGAAGAGAAAGGGATTGAGAAACAAATTACGTAGTGTCATTTAATTAGGAGTTTTGCTGTGAGCAATAATCCTGTTTTTTTTTTCCCCTCATAACCTTTAACTACTTAATGGATTTGAGAAGCTATTACCTTTTCAAGATTTCTGTTTTTAATTATTTCGGAGTATTATCACAGATATGAAATGTCAATCACTCACCGGGACTAATGCTGCGGTTTGCGTTTGCATATTATTTATTTGTTGATTCAAGCTGTGGGGGGGGGGGATCTTTCATCCCATTGAGCTTGTCACATTCATGACTCCTTATACACACACTCCATGAGAAGAAGTTACTTACATATATTAACATCGTGTATGTATACACCTGTGTGTATCTTGAATAAGAGTATGACTTAATATGATTTAACTCAAATAGTTTTCCTCTGTGTTTATACTGAAGGTGTGTTAAAATATAACTCAGGAAGTGTGTATGTGTGTGTGTGTGATCACATTTAGGCAACACTGTGAAAGAGGCAGACAGAGTTTGTTTAGTTTCCCCTGGAGGACATCACCGCTCTCTGCCAAGAGACCAACCCACGTGCTGTGACATCAGGCCCAACTGTGTATATGAATATCGCCTTAAATACACGAGCCATGTGAGCTATGCTTGATTTATTTTGCCAGACACTCGCAGGACTGTGAGGGGATGTTTCCCGATCTTAAATCAGTGGCTCCCCTTTTGACAGCGGCCTGCAGACGTGGGCCAAAAAAATATTTAATGGAAAAAATAAATATCGGAAGCACCTTACGCAGCGTGTGCGGGTCGATAGTTTAACTCAAGGGTGTTTGGAAATGTCTAGGAGGATAAATTAGGCATAACTCGAGCGGTTGAAATATTCAAAATCTCAATTCAAATAGCTTTTCACCCAGGTTCGACAAGGCTCTTTAGGTTGGCGTGTTGGCTCCGCGGACCCCCCATGGCACGCGGGGCATGTAATCCTCCTGAAAGTCTCTCTGGGTGTCTGCACTCTCATAAAGCAGGGAAATGAATTGTGTGGCCCAGGAAGGGAAAATGAAAGAAAGGGGAGAATGAAATTACAGGCCTGGCTGACTGCACAAATCATGCATATGATGTTTTATGGCTTGCCAGAAGAATTCAACACCTGTGGATCACCGTAGCTATAATTGTACATGAATGCACTGGGATGGCGGTGGGAGGAGAGATTTGCGGTCGGTGTGTCACTGAATGTGTGACTGTGAGTGCGTGCACCTAGTAGGTGTCTATACAGGACCTTGTTTTTCTTGGCAGGGCCGGCCTGTTCGAGGCAGAGTGAAGATGATAGGAGAAAGTCGAGGGAACGCCTGTTGTTCACTTGGTCGGTACATCCTGGGTGAGCCGCACACAAACCACATTGCTCGCTCGCAGATGCTTCATTTACCATTGTAATTACCTTGTTTATTTACCCGATCGGCTTTGGTGGGAAAAAACGGGGCCCGATCCATCAGATCGGGACAGTTTGGCTTAGCTCCGGCGCTGCCATTTACTTTAATTAAACGAGGCAATCAGAGAATTATAAATCATTGTTTGGCGTGACCACTAGTTCTGTTTGAACCTGGTCCTCTTCTTCAAAGCCGACACACCTGCTCCTACGTTAAACACACACACACACAAGGCCGTCTGCAGCTGCTGAGAACCAACGACCAGTTTGTATCCTATTATTTCCAGTTCATTAACTATTTATTGCAACTTCAGGCATATTTGGCAGCTTTTCTTCACTGGTCTCAGTGATTTTTTTTTTTAAACTTCTTTAAGCAAGTAAGTTTAACACTTTCCCGAAGAATAAGTGGGACGTAGGAATAAAGGCACAATCCTAAATAAGATGACAACACAGTTCTCCTCCTCCTCTCTGCTGTGGATGCTGATACTTGAGTCAAATTGATTACACCACTCCATCTGCATTATGACCAGCCTCCTCCTGTGTTTGCAGCCTCTGCCTACAGCACAGAGTTAGTGTACAATTACATATAGTTTAATATATCTGCCTGAGCACCTTTTAAATAAGCATCACAAGTCCACAAGGTGATTTGTCTTCCAGCCCCATTACTCTATTGTACATCTTGATAGCCAGGGATCGCTCTGAGCTATGTTTAAGCATTAAATAGTGTATTATTATTTCACATAAATCAAGCTGAGATGTTCGGGGGCATTCATAAATTTTGCATTTCTCAGAGACAGTATTTTAAAGCCTCTCCCTCGCTCGCTTTTTCGCCACTGAATTTTTGAAACTAAAGCAATTCTGCTCCCGATAGTACATCAGGAAGGTATATCCAAAACAACATGTAATCCACTTTAGATTAACTGTGACTTACTCTAACACATTCATCATAGCACTGTTTTCCATAGCACTGTTTTCCATGCGGTTGTCAGTGAGGCGGCCAGATGCACGCACCATTTCCATCAGAAAACATTATATTTTTAGTGCCACGAATAATGAAGGAAAAAGAACCTTGTATTAAGAACATTTGTCATAATATTTTCTCAGGTAATAATGGCTACCGGATGTCTTATCTGTGCTTTGTGATTAAATAATTACATTTAAGGGTTAATGTTTGTTATCAGCCCTTTTTCCCCAAGTGATCCCTCCTCACACTCTCACACGCACACACACTACACACCACTTGGATATTAGTTCTGTGTTTGTGCAAAGTTTCTTTTGAGGAAATTACTAAGCTTTACACACAAGCAGGTGAGCTGCGGAAGTCTTAGACAGGCTGATAACACATTCTTTCGCCGTGCAGCTAACTCCTGTGCACATTTGGATCAGATTACTCTTGAATGTAGTCAGAGACTGAAGTACTGATTTTTCAATACACTGGATTAAACGATTACTCTTATCTGTATACTTTTGTAAAACTAATGTAATGGCACATTTTATTACATTTCACAGCAAAGACAATTATCAATTCTGGTTCATACAATTCTACCTAGCTGCAGCTAGGGACCAGAGCACCCTGTCACTTAGTCAGACTGGGGTCAATGGCACAGAACAATGGAATCACATTTGATTTATACTAAATAAGTCCCTCCTTTCAAAGAGGTAGAATGTTTATCCAATCAGCTCTCTGCGTGTTGTCTTCAGGCTTAGATTTGGTCACCTCCAATCTGAATGAAGGACCCCTTCGAAGGTCTCACTACACATCAACGTCAGGCATCTGCTTAGACTCCAAGTGTTAAAACCTGTTTTCCCAGAGACCCCTGTCTCTGACTGTAACACCTTTGCACTCTATCGCAGACAGTAGGATGGACCCTGCTGTTAAGACCTTTTGTTTCATCAGAGGCACAAAGGAATCTCCAACGAATACACATCTGAGTCTTCCAAGCTGACCCCACATGTTTTCAGTCTTAAACACACAGAAATACATATCAGAATAACATTCCCATCTATAACAGTCATTCCTTGCATGAAACATAACTAAATATAAAATCTGCCATCACACTAAAAAAATCAAAGCTTTTACCTTAAACTAAGGAAATTGAAACAGAGAACCTTCATCTCAACACTATTTCCCTTTTTTTCCCACCAGAGAGTGGAACGTTTGTTTGAGAAACCCTTAATGAGACACACCTCACTTCACTTAATCTGGTTATCAAGTTTTATTATTTTAATATTTTCATAGTAGAGACATACTCAAATTCTAGTTATGCAATAATTGACAATGTTACATAATCTAATTTCATATTTTTTCATATGTAATTTGGGCTGATTATAGATATATATTTGATTACATGACTAATTGGCGCTGATGTCCCAGTCAGGGACTGTAGGGTGTGAGTGTTTAAATAGGTCAAATGTGCAGCAGTTTGCAATCCAGTGTGGTCCAGGAAAGAAAAGGCGTCTAACATGTTTATCATGTATAATTATTGGGTTATTAGAAATATACATACCTTTAATAAGGGAGAAACAAGTAACAGACATTATTTTGAGAGCAGGTCATGTGCAATATTTAATGTTAAACAATACCGATATAGATAAATTATGTTTAAATGTGCACCTGAAGTTAAGCACTTCATATGTCACTGTGAATCACAACAAATCTGTGTATGATTTGTTTGTTGTTTAACTCATGCAAAAGTCTCCTAATTGAGATATCTGTGATTTTCATACTCTCATTGCAAACATACACCACAATTAAAGATAATTTTCACTTTAAAACATGCTTATCGTTCTCTGCACATAGTGATTATATGACCCACGGGCCCCCGGGGGCTGGAGTGCTGCTACAAAGTCAAGTAAAAAAAAAAAGAAAAAGAAAATCATGTAAAAGTCATTGCAAATTGGAAATTGACTGGATGCCAGGACAGTAAGTTGAGGATTTGGGGCGTGGGGGTGGGGTCGGGGTGGTGGGGGCGGTGCAGCGGGTGTTTGACGAATGTCTTTGAACTAGTTTCTGCTTGCAGAAAATATCGCTCGTGGCTTGATATTCTTTCTGAAGTGTTTCATGGCTGTGAGAATTAAGAAATAACGCGCCGCGCCAAATGATTCAGTGAAAAGATGGCCAACACCCACAGGTATTCTGTTCACATGACATCACCCTGTGTAAAATTGACAACTTCATGTTTTTTTTGGGGAACTTGATCGCGTCTCTGATTTTATAAACATTCCTATTCAGGGGAGATTTAAAGGTTTATGGACAACATCAGTCCACAGATGCTGTAATTATATGAAGCGTTTCCAATACAAATTTAGATCTTTTACACATGTTGCTCGAAGGTGCATGTGAACGAGATCTCTGTCTTTCTTTACCTCCATTCCTTGGAAGCACTCGTCTTCTGAACTTGACATGTGTTGGCCCACTGCATGTGTCTTCCCCCCCCCCCCCCCAGACCTTAACATCATGAGCTGGAAACTCAGCGCCTGTCGTCGCTCTCTCGTGATCGCCCCACTTCCTAGCTCACGCTTCAGCATATGCTGGCTACAATACCTCGCAGGATAAATACCCAGTTAAATTGAATAAACATAATTCAGACATGCTCCATTCCAGCTCGTCTGTCTCACTGATTCCATCACTGCAAAGATGACACGTCGGCTGAAAGGCCAGCGTCACGTAAAAGAGGATTTTCTGCAAACACTTTTCCTAAGATTTTACTGAACTTGTTTTGTTTCTTTATATTTGAAACTTCTTATAACAGCAATATATTAATAATATGTAAATTAATAAACAAATATTATTTCCAGGTAATATGACTTTCTTGGTTAATATGACATTATCCTTTGAACGTTATGATTTTCTCTTTTGTAATATTACAATGTATTCTTGTTATATTATGAACTATTCTGAAAGTGTTGTTTTCTCTCATAGGAGTTTATTCTCGCAAATCATAATTTCTTTCTCATATTATTACGACATGGTTTTTGAAATATTATTACATTTTCTTTCAACATAATAAACGTTATTCTTTTAATATTATTACCTTCTCTTGTAATATGGCTTGTAATATTACATCTTCTTGATATAAAAGGACATTGTCTTTTATCATATTTGAACACTGTCGCAGTATTACAACTTTTTCTCTCATAATATTACAACCTGTCACTTATCTTGTAATAATATGTCGTTTTCTCTGTTAATCTCAGTTCTTTCCCCTCTTTGGTGGCTGTTATACTTTGTTGTCAAATAAGAACTTTATGCAGTTTATGCCCAGCCACAGGATTGCGTTAACACAAATATTGCACGCATATCACCTGACCTCTGAACCCTCCGTTTAGTTTCTCAGTGTCTCATGAAAAATCCGAAAACAGTGTAAAGAAAAGAGTAAAGATTTGCATCCTCATTGTTCCCACTGCCCCCCCCCCCTCCCCATGCTCTAACGTCCTTTGTTAAAACAAAAGCATGTGTCTGTCTGTCATCTCAGCACCACTGCTGTGGATGGGGCAGGATTCCAGTCGTTTGAAGTGATCTTGTTGTGGGAAATCTGACTCACTGGAGCTCAGCACAATCGCAGGCTCAGAGTGAATTGTGTGCTGCACCACTTCAAACATTTTCCATTTGTATTACGGGATGAACTTTTTGCAGTGCCTGTTGTCGTCTCTTTTCACACTGGCACACCCGCACGCTAAAAATGGTAAATACAACGTGTTCACATTCCTGCGTGGCTCCTAGAAAACAATTTTTTATTGCATCTGTGCACATGCTAGTCTTGATCTCATAAATCACCAAACACAGAAAGCTTGCGGTGTATTTACCTAAAAATACACACATGACGTTACACACCTATACTTTTACAGATGTATAAAATGACAGCTTAATGTGTATTGACAAGGAACACACCCCCTCTTTCCTTCAAACACACACACACATGCACGACTCCAAACAGACTGCAGTAACACAACATTAAGCGGTTTTCTCTTCTCTGTTATCTCCAGCTTCCTTTTTGCCCTTTGGTTAAACATTCTCTTGGCATGCATGATCTCATTTAACTTTGATTTCCTCTTTTTTCCAGGACGGCATCCTCGATGGTTCCAATTTCCAGCCCATTCCCCAATTTTCAACCCCAGTGACAGACAACACACGCTGGAATGTCTGTTTAGCTAAAGAAGGGAATTGGTAAGTGATGATTGTCTATGCTGTTTAAGATAAAAAAAAAAGGAGAGTTTGCTGCAGATAAGGATTTGCTGGGGCAGAGAGCAGGAAGCTCAGAAAAACTGGTTTGAATGTTGCTGCGAAAGTAGCTTCATACCACATGTGTGATTTATGTGACTGAGCTCTAGACACACTTGAGACTGGCGTTAGTTTTACAGAAAAGAAACAGTTTTTTCCTAAATGGATGTTTTATCATGTTAAGACACTGTGTGCGATATAAAAAGTAAAAAAGCCATTCAAAGTTCAAGCAAAATATTTAAATTTTAAATTAAATTATTCACCAATTTAACTTTCTTGTTAATTTCAATAATTTCTATAAATATTTTTTATTTAATTTAATTTAAAAGGTGTGAAAATATATAGTTCTTTCCCTAAATCAAATGATTTTTCGATTACCAAATTTAAGTTACATATATTTCTCTAATGCCCTGTGTGCTGTTGGTGCCTGACATTATTGACTTGATGTGATTAACCTCTGGAGTGTGGAGACTGTGTCCAGCATGAAGGAGTTTTTGTTTGTTGAATAAAAGCAGCTCATTGTTTGCACTTAAGTGGTTTGTGTAATCCCCTATAACCAACACCATGAACGCAAAGGATTCTAAGAATCTGTTTTCAGCACATTTCCAGTCGAAGCGAACCTGGAAATTTTGTCTCTGTCTCTCTATTATCTCTCTCTTCCCTTCCCATGAAACACAGCGCCCCATTTCCAAAGCAAACAGATTAGTTCCAAGACCAGGGAAGTAGGAGTAATGTAAGTAAGCGTACAAATTTAAATATGGGACCTCAAAAACATTGTTAAGCATTCATTTATTTTAAAAGCAAGCCTTGAATTTCTGTGTCTCTTTCTGCACGAAGATGAGATGGAAAGTCGCTGAATGCTGCAGTAGTTTAACAGCGTCCCACTGCTCCTGTGTGCTTCATAACTGCTTGGGTGAAATAAACATGTCACATAAAGCAATGCACTTCTTCAAAATGCAACATCACAACCATTTCAGGTGGGCTGGGCTCACACTCGCTCTATGGTTCGAGAGAAACGGCTGCACACTTACTACTCAACATTTCCAATATATTTTTAAAAACTTACACCTTTTGGAGATTTTAATGTTTTTGAGTTATTGCAAATGTTGAGATATGTATTATTACATAATGAAATGTGATAGAAAATAATTATTTTATTACGTAACTATTTGATTTGTGTTATATAATATAACATTGTTTTTGTCATTGCATTGTTTCTCTACCGCTTACAAATCCTAAAACAGCTGTGAAAATGTACTTTCACCGAGTCACAATGCGAATATTGAGTGACTATTTTACCGGGGGTGCGATGCCAATTAGGTGTTTTGTGTGTGTGTGTGTCTCGCTGACTGATCTGACCTGCCAGTAGCTCCCTGTCCGGATGAGGCGATGTACAGATGGATTCCGACCGAGCTTCCGCAGTCCTTTATGACTTAGCCTGTCCCCCCTGTAATTGAAAAAAAAAAACTCAAGCTAGGCCTTGTTGTTTTGGGATTTGTCTTTTCATAATGTAGCTCGAAAACAGGAAAACCAATAGTGGGAATAGACCCCCAAATATAATTAATTTTGTGGGGGCTGGGTGTAAGCGTGGGGCGGCGGGGGGGGGGGAGGTGGGGGGGTGTACTATTATTGCAGGAGGAAGACTTCTAATCAGTTGCAGATTTCTTCCTGTTTGGTTAGCGTGACCGTGGCCAATTACCAGTGAACTCTGTGTTACAGTTTCACTTCCTGTGCTACCCAAAAGAATGGTCTGAGGCCCGGCACAGCTGAGTCTGGCAGGACAGGAGGGAGAGCGAGACGAGGGAGGGAGAGAAGAGATAAAGAGAGAGAGAGAGAGAGAGAGAGAGAGACAAAACAAGGCCCATAAAAGATGAGACTGTAGGAAAGTAAACAGAGCGGAGGTAGGAGAAGGGAAGTAAAAAAGAAAAGTGGGGAGGGCTGAAATTTCCAGCCAGATCTAAGGTGCACAGACATGAAGCCACATACATCCTTTATCCACCTAATATAGAACATGACGTGGTTCACAACGGAAATGAAAGGATTTTGGACCTGACTTCTCTTGCTGGTTCAGCTGTTCTCAGGTAAAGGCTGAAACTGCTCAGCAGCAGCAGACTGAACTCAAGTCACAAATGCAATAACACAACTCAATCATTCCAGCGACGTTATCAAAAGACACAATTTGGCATCGCTGTTTCCCCCTAAATCGAATTAAAGCACCGGACTAAACAGCTGAATGACAATTGCAAAGGCATACCGGAATTAACATAACATTTCTTTTATTTTTTTTTTCCCCACAACGCGTATAAGTAATTCAATATGTCATGGTACCTCTCGGAAAGATCTCTATGCTTATTAAGCCCCGTACTGCTTTTGCTAAAGGCCTGCCAAGCCAGTAGTTTACACCAGATTAAAACAATATGCTCAAAACGTCAGTCACGCTCTCTTCTCAGGCGTTTTGTGTGAATGTTTTGTGACACTGTATAAAAACACAAGACATGACAAAACCTAACTGGCCCTGCCACAGTTGTTTCCTTGCACAACCACTTACAGCCTGACCTGCCAAATGGTTTTTCTTTGGCTTGAACCAACTCCCCCCGCATATTATTCACCTGAGTCCGCCCCAGAGATCTCTTATAATTCACTCTTGATATAATTGTTTATTTGTAGAATTAGAGGATGTGTGCACATTGGGAAAAATCTATCAGGATTTTCAATCAGTCATTCATCGAAGTTTGACTGCCCTGAATCATGCAGTTTTTTAAGATAGATTAAGATAAGATTAAGATATGTTTATTTATACCAAACACATGCACATACATATATATATATATATATATATATATATAGTTGGGCTTGTCCACATATTGACAATATGTATATGTTACTCCCAGTAAATTAAGTTGTACTTATTTTCTTGTTGGCCTCTAAATGTCTTAAATATTTTGAAATATTACAGGCTAGGTCTTAAATATACTATAGTCTTACTTACGCCCCCGTAATGCTTATTCTTTTGAGCTTTCAAAGTGTTTTAGTTCTTTAAACAAGATCAACGTGGAACTGATGACTGATTATTGCAGTACACTCAGCTTGTCTGTAGCTTGCCTGTAGTTTGTGAGATTACATAGTGTAAAGAGACTTTTTCTCCGCTAGACTACTTTAACTTATCTTCCATTATGGAGAAGCGTAAAGCCCCTTTAGCACTTGTCAAAAAATCCGCTCACACCCACTAACATCTGGTTTTGGTCTGCAACGGGAATGGATACAATCGCCATTCACTCCCGCGTCAAATATCTCTGCTGTAGATACAGGTTTTAACCGGCTCCTGCTTCGAACGGCAGAGATGGAAACGAGACACCGGGTGAACATGCTAATTTGGCAAAATTTGTGTTGTCAAACATAACGCAGTGGAGTAAAAACAAGCAAACTCCTCTACTGGCAATGGGAGAGGATCAAATCGCCTTTTAAGGGTTAACCTGCATTTAATAAACCTGTGTGTACCCCTACTTATAGTGTATAAAGAGGTATTAGTAGTTCTGGGACTCTGATATTCCCTAATTTTCTGTCGTATTTGACACAGATCTTATATAGTCTAAAATAAGTCTTCAAAACCCCTAGTCCAAGTTAAACCTATTTCTAACTATTACAACCCTTTCGTATTTGTAAGGACTGCCTATCCTAATCCTCCAAGGTCTTTAACTCACTGGTCCTCACAAAGATAGAAGTGCAAGTACACAAACACTCTTACTGTACAATATGAGTAATGGATGGGGGGGACGTACTATTCAGTGTGAACTGGAGGGCCCAAGTCACTAAACTAATCCTTGTAGCACGGATTCCCACTTCCTGCCCAGTCGTTTCGCTGCAGCTGCCTGGGATCATTTCACAAACACAAGGTATTCCTGGTAGAATTGATTCTGTTAGATAGTACATTGATCACACACACCGCCTGGAGACAGAAGATGGCTTTACAAGCAATAAGATGGGAGACAATTATATTATTTTAGTAAAATAAGACGGAGTACAAGCAGCGAGTGCCAATAGCCCAGGCAGGAGGAGGGGCGAGGGGGGGGGGCGGCACCGGCGACCCCCTCTGTGGCTGCCTCAATGTGTTTGTGCTCCATCCTCAAGTGGCACGGTAATCCACTAAACTTTCCTCCGCCCGCTTCTCTCAATGCAATCAGGATGCGAGGGCTCACCAGTGATTGCGTTCATTTGTAAAAGCATCCAAGCCAAAATTGAACCCCAAGGCTGATAAACTATAAAGATGCTGATCAGATCGTGGCTAAGGAGTCCGCACTCGAGGGCACGAGATGTCAGGGCTGGAGCCAAAAGAGCAATGACTCTGTATACCTCACTCGGAGCCAGGCGGCCGCCCCGGAATACAAACAAGGAGAGAGAGAAAACACATACCCCCCCCCCCCCCCCCACCCCCACCACAACGACAACAAAACTGCAGCAGGATTTGTCATCCCGCAGAGGAAGGTGTTATCTGTTCGGCAGATTCACAGTTTTTGCTTTTCTTTTCATTGAGTCTGGTCTTAGATGGAGGGAATGGAGTTGTAGCTCGTACATTTTATTTTATTGATGCAGCTTGATGTCAATTTCTTAAGGCCCCTCAAGAAAGGCAGGAGGCCAAAGGAGGTGCTGCTCGGGGATGTCACATGTTTACTACCCTGCAACAGGATATTATAACCCGATTTATCCACGAGTTAGTCCCATCGATTTAGTTTTTATTGCACGCAGTGAAGAGGTGCCACAACTTTTTTGTTAACTCTGGAATTATCACCCTCAACTATGGCACTGTCTCCCACTGAACGGCGTCATTACTTTAAACACTCCTGTCTGCCTCTGCGAAAGACTGAGGACAGAAAGACGGAGGGAAGGGAAAAGAGAGAGAGAGAGGGAGGATCTGAGGATGTTTCCCCCCCCCCCCCCCCCCCTCTCCATCCTTGTGGCCCCAGTGCGTTAAATGTCAAAGAGCAGACAGCGGGAGACTGATTCCATGAAGCGATGTGAATGGAACTATTGAAGACCCGCTCTGATTGACAGCTCTTCCTCTCGCGCTCTGCCCCGAGGGTGACTGACAGTGTGGTTCATCTCACATTTTGTGACTGAGCTAATCCAGTAAATTCCTACCAGACGCAGCCCAACTCAGCGGAGACCTCCCGCTCCTCTCCCAGGTGGAGTTTTTTATTTTATCTCTTCCTCCCCAAAATAAATATGTTTTTCCATCTGTGGCACTGGAAACAAACCGGGGGAGGGGGACGCGGCTATAATTAAGTGTTAGTACATAATTAAGCAAGTTACAAAAAGTGCTAGTTTTCAATGAATTAAAATGTAGACTAATTACATGTGGGAATTAGCCTGCTGTTGTGCTAGTGATTAATACTGTCATAGGTTATTGTCTCAATATGCCGCCAGTTGGAAATGGGATCACCTTACTGGAACGATTGATCTCTTGCCAAGTTCAAAAAATTAATTGACTCAACCATCACTGACACACAACCATCTCGTACGTCGCCCCGCATGCCCACGAGGTGCGCCACTTATCCTCCCGACCTTGCACCTGTATTTTGATGTGCGCCGGTTCTCAGGAATCCCTTCCACCGCCACGCTGCAGCTGCCTTCAGACACGCGAAAAATGCACAACGCGGTGACTTGCAAGATCTATAGGCCGTCATCGAGTGTGTAAAGCGTGATTGCAGCAGCGACCGGGTGTTTTCGCAACGTCCCACATTAAGGAGAGGTATTTGACAGTTTCATTAATCATCATTCCTTAAAAGATCACTCTGTGAGGGTACGCATTTAGGCGTGATTAATTGCCGGCGATGATGTGCCTGCCCTTTTCCAGTAGGTCGGTGCTCAAAAAAGAAAAAAAAGAGTCAAAGCGGTGGAGCCCTAACTGTGTGAAGCAAAGTTATGAAGACACAATAACAAGGATCCTTGAAAAGACCCTGTGCTCAAAAAACAGGCACTGATTGTAATTAGTAAACTGAGGCCTTATAACAAGAAGGGAAGATGGAGATTTCAATGTGCAATATGTCATTTTTTTCACAGGTAAGGGTGTCTCAATCAAAACAATAATAAAAAGTCGTCCTGAAGCAACATAGGATCATGGGAGTTGTGGGAGGGCACCACCATTGCCGATGAAAATCTACCTGATGTGACTCAGGTTGAAATCATGTTCACGATATAGGCTACGTATAGAATTTGTACTCAAGTTACGAAGCAAATGCTAAGTAATAGTTGTGGAGCTAACAAACCGCGGTAGGAATGGAACTGCTAACTGGCTAACTAGCTAGTAGAGTGTTTTTCCTTCATCATATGTTGTTAGCCCCAAAAATTATAGCAGAGCAACGGGTCAAGCAGGTATGATGCAATTCAAAGTCGACCCAAATCAACAAGTACAGAATCAACAATATATATATAACTTGGGTCTAGTTGTTTTTAGACATTAAACGATACATGATATTAATTTGATTGCTTGTACCACATCTCAGTATTTATCAGTGTTTAAAGACAAACATCACAAGCGTCTTCAAAACCAGCTTCATAGTAGATGTTCTCATCGGCTTTGACTCTTGAGATTTAAAGTAGCGGTGTCATGAATAATTCCGTCACGCGGCCGGCTCCTGCGTTCTGTCCGAGCAGGAGACCAGGAGACAATACTCCAGTGTGCGAGTTCAGGTGTTTTTCCTCATTGGCGTGACAGAAGCCTCGCCGACCATTTGTGACTACGGCAAAGTGAGATAATGGCTCATCAGGAGGAACCGGGGATGACTCGCACCAGCTCTGAGGCCCACATGGGGCATCGCACACTTGAAGTGGTATGCCTTTTGAAGTGGGAGAAACCGAAGGGGTGTGGTGGACTGTGTCTAGTCCACCACACACTGTATTACATTACCAGAACGCTGTTTGTGCTCAGGAGGACTTGTGTTTATTGAGTGGAGCAGATCCTTGAGAAAAAATAAATATTACATTAAACACCTCGTGAGTTGACTCGCACTTCACAGCCAATTCTCATTAGAGGCAAACATTGTGTTCACACACACAAATGAGGCCTCGTAATTAAACGATTTTATGCACAATTCAAATTCAAATCATCCCGTCTTGACACAGCCAATACATCTGTCATGTGGCTCCTCGTTTTTTTTTGGGTGAATAATTAAAAAAAGAAATAGAGAAACATCCTAATGAGAGAACCTTACTTGAGGGCTTTGCCGCTCCACTGACTATCATATTAATGTATTCCTGTGTGAATTAAACGCATCATCAAACACCTAAGTTCCCTCCATATTTTCCTCTGAAGACGAGGGCTGGACACCGGTGTCTACCTTGCCCTCTGCAAGGGCATTCTTCATTATTACACCTCTTGTGATTACTTGTTAATAGCCATGTGCTAATGGTCCCCCCAGTAATTTGACAAAAACACTGGGAATTTTTACTTTTTATGAGAATGACATTGTTTCGGTCAGTGATTAAGTCATTAAGATATGTCAAAGTGAATTTAAAGTGATATGTAGATTTAAAACTCCTTCCCAGCTTCCCCTTGAAGATTTAAAAATAGTTGACATTTGTACAGAAATCTACATTTATAGGTAAATGTATGACATCTTTTTGAAATTGTTTTGTTTTGCAGGTTATTCAAAAAGATTATCAAAATAGTTCATAGGAAGATTATCTTGTTAACACCAGCCGTCAGCAGAAGGATTTCTCCTCCTTCTCATGCTTTCTCTTCTTTCTTCTGCCCGGAGCTCCGGTGACTGCCAGTGTAATCTGTGCCTGACCTTTCTCCACCTCCCTAAACCTTGCTCTGTTCCTCCCCTCCTTCCATCTATCCGCTCACCCCCCCCGCGTCCTCCTCCGCTCACCACGGACTGACAGTCGTGAGAGCTCCTTTCTCTCGGCGGCTGACAGCTTGAACTGGCTCATTAGGGCAAATTGGGAGCGGGGAGACTAAACCGAGTGAGCAGAGTTATTTTAGAGGCCACTTTGCGACAGAGCAAACATGCCAGCTCACGGCTCGTATAATGGCTCGCTGGCGTTTGAAGGAATATGTTGGATTTAACTATCATAACACACCTTCAGCGCTGAGATGCTAAGTGGTCTCGCACAGTGCGCTGTGAAGAGTTTGGAGATGAGTGAAAATTTGGAAGAAACCAGATGAAAATCAGGTTTTTTAATATTCTAACAGAGTTGCCAAAACAAAGGCACAGGCAGTACAAAGCAGGCAGTTAAGGTGCGACTGAATCGTTGATGTGAATATTGTGAATGGATTTGCTCGTAGCTGAGAGAGCGAGGCAGGCAATGTGTGATTGATCACGTCCCACAGGGGCGACAGCCAGCACGCCATTTACACACAACAAACGGTGTTGGCTTCACTAAACTAAGCTCCCACAACCTATGCAGATAGCACAGTCTTTCATTTTAACATGTGCATACTAAACCTGGCTGATAAACGATTTGCCTAGCAGCACTTCTGTCCATATTTTATCACAGCAGACAATACTCAGTGGCGTTGCCAGACTTGGTGTATATCCAGTATTCAGGCGAAAAAAGCTTCTCCTGAACCCCTCAACAGCTTGGCTCCCGTAATTAACTTCCACAGGACTGATGGAGGCCTCAGTCAGCCGCAATAGAGATAGAATACGAGCAGTGGAAGAATTTTTAAATAGTTTATAAAACAGACAAAGGGCGTACAGACAAAGATTTCATTTTGAAGAGGTCTCGGGTCAGTCATGCTTAAAGCTTATTCCTTGTTGTGCAGATAACCTCCGTCACACAGAAAGTTCCTGTCGAGGGCGGAACCGGCTGAAAGGATTAATAAATGTTTATTCTAAAAGCTCCGCAAGTGCAGAACATGGTGAGAAACCTTTAAGCTGTGGCACGCCGGCAACATTTGTAACCAGTTTTCTGAACGTGGCATTTTATGCCAACAATATGAGCAGGGCAGAATGTTAACTGTTTTATCCAGAGGCGATGGTGATTGGTAAATCTGGAGCTCCACAGTTTTTGGTTTTGTTTTCACGTTTTTACACTCGGCGAGTGCTTCCAAATCCGAAAGTGTCAGATGAAGTAAACAAATGTTCAGCCTCAAATACCACAACATTTTTTGGGGATTTTGCTTTAGTTCATCTTTGTATAGGACATATTTAAATAAACATACATAGGTGAAAAGCTGCATATACTGTAATAACTCATAATAACTCAAAAAAACAACAGCATATTGGAATGTAAAACACAACATGCTGCAAGTTATTTAGAGGCTACCTCTTTTTTATTAATATGAAAATAATTCTGAAAATCCTTATAATACACAAAATAAAAAATATGATACATATACAGAGCCCTTAGAGAATTTAGCCAAAATTATCCAAACTGTGCAATATTATAACGTGCAATATAACTGTAGTAAACATACTCATCTGTTTTAATACCATATGATTTACTCCATTAATTGTTTGTGTTATTTATCTATTAGACACGTATTATTGTGCAAAGACAATAGAGGCATTGACATGTTTAAGATGTGGAAATGAATAGATCAAACGTGTGAACTGTGAACACAGTTTTTAAACATGCCTCTGCACGCGTTCACATACTTTGATAGGCAGCTGACTGACCTGTTCCCTGTTTGCGCACACACACATGCACACACATGCACACACTTGCACACACAGACATCAGAGCAGCTCCCTCAGCCTCTGCTCTTCCTCAGCCTAACCTTAACCAGACACATCTTCTTTTGGAGGCCCCAGGTGACTCCTTGCCTCCCTCCGATTGGCCGGATCTCGTGCGTGCTTTCTGTTAAAAGGGATCATTAATAGCCAACGTACGACCTCTGACCATCCCTTTAAATCATTAGCCGGCCAACTGATGGTTTCTATTTACCGTCCCCACAGGAGATCTTACAGAGGGAAGAGGATTTGTTATTGTAGGATATTGTGACAGTGCAGTTGATGTGTTGTATTCAGTTGGTCGCTGGAAAGTCAAACAGCAAATACCGGAACAATTCAAATGAAAGGAGGATATTTTAACCACGGCTCTAGATTTATTACAAAAATTATGAAAAAACTGCATTTGGTGCCATGTGAGGAGATTGAAGATGGTGCCAACGTTACATCAAAATGTCAATACATATCATAATAAAAAATACTGCATATCAAATTGCAGATAATATAGTAAATATTTAACAAGTGACTCAGCCTTGTATTTTCTCGTAGTTGATTATTTTCAGGTTTTATATGTGGATATAAGGGAAGTTGGTTTTCAAGCTTTCTAACACAAGGCAGCTCAAAGCTCTTACCGAAGATATACATAAAAAACAAGCATGAAAAACAATTCAAATATATAAAGCATTAAGAAAGAATTTGAGGAAACCTTAAATAAAAACAAACAAACATTTAGATAGAAATTTATTGGAAATGTTATATCTAATGTCTATTTTTATATAATTCATGGTTAGAAAATTTACAAATTGAATAAAAATGATAGATAAGAGTTACATTTTGCTAAACACGCTTCTGCTTGCTGATCCACTCGTGTGGATAGATGTACACATAAATTAAATAAGAGGGTGGCTTTGGTATATTATCACTTAAATCTGGCTGCTGGGCACAAAGTCCATTTGTCAAGTCGCGTTTTATTCCTGTTGTGCCGCTCTTCAGAAACAAGACCTCCTCGGAAAAAACCACTGGCTCATCCATGAGAAGTTTGCATCAGATATGATGGGGAGAGGAGAGCTGCTGCAGGAGCCAGAGGACGATGTGTGATAGTAACTGAAAATAAGGAAAAAAAGTGTTTGTTTCAGCGTCAGTGTGGTTGTGAGTGTGTGGCATTTGTTTTTTGGTGTTCATAATGTGTGCGTGTGGAGGTGTGCTTGGAGGCTACGCCGAGCCTTTCCTTATCGCCCCCATGCTTAAATCATGTGTACAAGTTGTTTCCAATAAACTGTTGAATTTGATAAAGAGGCCTGGCGTTATATAACAACGCCCGGGGGAAGCTCGGACCTCTGCTATCATGAATACATTTTGTCTGATAATAATAATGCCTGTGACTTCGGTCGCTGCCACAGGAAAAACGGCTGCCCTCCTGGAAATCAACTTGCCAGGCGGTGTGACACCTGTATATATGGACGGGCGATGAGATTATAATATATTTATGTTCCCGGGTTAGTGTTAAGAGACTCCTACAAATGAGCGTGAGTAACACGAGGGACTGGAGGGTATCACCGGGAAAAGCCGCGGGGGTGCAAATCCTCTCACCTCGCAGAGAAGGCCTGTTATTCATGAGATGAGAGCCGCGGAGATATACATACTGCCAAAGATCATTTTGCATTATTGTAGAGGATTTACAGTTCGCTGAGAGGAGTCGTGAATCAGTGAGTGAAAACAAATGTATTGCATTAGCCTGTGAACAATGTGCACACGGTAAAAAAAGTATCATCAAATGTATTAGTGTATGTTTTTAAGGAATGGGATCTCTCAGAAACTTTAATCAGGTGCAAAAACATGCGCATGAAGATGGCAAAACAAGAAAAAAAAAAAAAAAGACGTCCCCAAGAATTCATTACTGTGTTAACGGCAGCGGATACTTGGTATTCCCCGACTGCACGAGTCCGCCCCGTATCTCTGCTCTCCACACAGTATCTAGGTAGCAGAGAAGGTAGGCAGGTGATGAATGTTCAGTAATTGTAAGAGTTCAGTGGTAGAAAGATTCAAATCCATGACAGTGAGAAATGGAAGAGGGCCCCGGGGGAAATTTCAGGCTGTGAGGAAGTGCATCCAACCTGTCTAAATAACAGATCACACCTCAACTTGGTCACTTGCTCAGAACATGCTCTCAGATATTAGAAATGTGTTCTTGCTGCAAATGAGCGCGACCACGCGAGCCGCTGTGGCGTGCTTTTTAGACGAGTGTAAAATATTACAAACATCTAATTTGATTAATGGCGTGCGGAACAAATTGTTGTTTAAACGAGTAACAAAAAGAATATAAGTATAAGAAAAAAGCTTTAGAATGGCTTAGTGTAACTCTGCAGTCGTCCTGCTGCAGCTTTGGAAGGTTTGAGGTTTGCTCAACTTCTGTTTGGATGAGTGCATTCACGTCTCTGCACGCACACAGTCATGACTTTTATGTTTTTTTTGGGGGGGGGGTAAATGCATTGTGCAGATATCGGTTTGTGCATTGCTGCTTTTACAGAGGTAACAAATCTATGGTCACGCATGATGATAGAGTGCATGAAGTGTGTCTGTGTGCTTGTGTTCGACTGCGTTCCAGTTGGACTTTACAGAATGTTGTTCTGTGTTCAGGTGACACAAAAACCAAACTAAACGGTGATCAAATAAAACTTATCTCATTTAATTATAACTAATAACCTCCACCTTTTTTAGACACTGAATACATTTTAAACCATATCCCCCGCCTCATTACTAGTGAATGTCTGATTAAGCCAGCAAGCCTTAGATTTTTTGTCTCATTGTGAAAGTACAAATTAAATGTGACCAAAGTTGACATTGGTATTTTTTGTAGCTGCATAGTGCAGAACTCTGTTTGTGCCTTGCTGCTTGTACAAATGTTGCAAATCTGTGCATATGCATGATACTAGATACAGACACATTATAGTGAGACATGCATGAAGTGTGTGTTCTTTTGGACTACAGCACAGTTGTTTCCAATTGAACTGTACAGAATGTTTTTTTTTTTCTGCATCCAGGTAACACAAACCAAAGTGAAGGGTGAGCAAATGAAATCACATTAATTTATAACCCGCACCGTAAATGCATTTTTAAACCACATCCCCCTCTTCTGTACCTGGGCATGTCAGATTTAGCCAGCCAGATTTTTTAAAAGTCCAAATTAAATGTGACTGCAGTTGTATTTTATCTGGAATGCAGCTCAGTGAATAACTGAGGCTGTTTTTATGAGTTATTACTGCTGAACTGTGATTATTATCTGCATTGTTATTATCAAGGCTTTTGTAAGATCAAAAGCATGTGTGTGCGTCTTTGTCCGGGTGTACATAAACTTGTCAGTAGCGTGTGTGCGGCTGGATGCCCTGCTTTTTCATACATGCATGTGCACAATACTTATCCTCTGCAGATCTTATAATCTGGCTGTCATTATTTAATTCACCTTCTGTTTGACGCTGCACCACTTAGCCAGTCAGACCTCAGCCATGACGCCGAAACATGCCCCATCGCATCCGACCTGGAATGTCAGGTAACATTTCTGAGGCTAAACAATCTTGCAGAAGATTACTGGCAACAACACACACACACACACACACACACACACACACACACACACACACACACACACACACACACGCGCATTAATTGCGAGGGGTTAGCGAGCAGAAAAATAAGTTTCTAAGCCGAACAATTATTGAGCATTCAAGCTGTTTCATGTAGCTGGCATCAATTTCTCCTCACTGCTGGATTATTATCCTAATTTACCCATCAAGAACGGACTAAAGAACAAAGAACCGTATGTAGTCAATAATTATCTGTCACTAACTTTTTACTTTTATTTAACGAGTTTTCACAGATGCTCCGTGATCCCGTCGATTATCTGACACTGAAAAATTGAAGGCTGATGACAAACCGCTTCTTTAGGTTCTTCCAACAAACTTTTATAACTTCATCATCGAGGATTCCGCCTCGGCTACAGTTGCACTGCATAAATCATCAAGGATGCTTACACAGTTCTGCGCCTGCAGGTATTTCTCAAAGCATAAGGATAAAACATTTCACTAATAACACAGGTTCGTCACTTAGTCACAGCGAAACTGCATAAGACATCGGATGACAGGATGAGGAAGTTCTATGCTACAGGGGGATCAGTGTTGTCAGCGCGGAAACTGCAGATGTGGGCAACATCTCGCTCACAAAGGGCACACATCTGCAAGCGGGACGAATCTGGAGAGACAACACACGGAGGGAAAAAAAAACACACTCTCCGAACCCACTGCGTGTTGCCGCAAGCCGTTGTTCAACTTTACAATAAACTCACAGTCTAAGTTTAACTCAGTGGTCAGACAGTCAAAATATAGCAAAAGACAACATCAGGGGACGTCTGCTGCAGTGGAAGTCGGGCTCACCAAGCGCTGACCTTACCAAACAACAACAAATGTGCACTCTGTGGACTTCCTCCCCCGTTAAGCCGGAGAAATACAAACTGGACAACTGGTATTAGCGGGACGAGCATCGGGCCCTGGCATTGTTAATGATATAATTACCCAACGGAGACAGAATGAGGGAGAGAGACGGTGACAGTGAGCGAGTGTAAAAGAAAAACTGGTAAAAAAGCTAAAAAATGAAGTCGGCAGACGATGGGGGGGTGGGGGGTGTTGTGGAAAAAAAGATGAGAGTTCAACGTCCCCTCCGGGGGTTTGTAGAGTGGACATTTTCTCCCTCTTATTTGGGTGGCTGGACCCTCTCTCATTGTTAATTGGAGTCCTCAGCTATATCCCACTGTCCCGCACTCTGGTGGCACCCCCCAAGGTGCAGGGAATTACCGTATCTGCCTTCCCTCCTTTATATTTAGGCCATTTAAGGTTGCACGGTTTTAAAAAGGAAAGTCAAAAGATGCCATTCTTTATGAATGTCTGAGGGTATGAATAGGGTCGCCGCTCCTCTTCCTCCGTGCCCTCGGGACTTCACCTTTTCAAATATAACGAATGCCTCAATTAAAATCCCTTTCAAACTCCACGCTTATTTTTTGATAACAATCGTCTGCCGCTCCCCTTCAGCTCCCTCCACCTCTGCTCTCCCCCTGCTTTGTGAAGTGTACATGGAGGGCATGGTGGTGCTCCTGAGCACAGAGTAATGAAACCAGGGGAGAAGGGAAGAGACAAAGATAAACTTAGAAAAAAAGCAGAGGAAGGAAAACAGAGGGAGGGATGGAGGAAAACAAAAAGAAAAACGGGAAAGGAGAGCTGTGGGTGCCTGTGTGTGAGAGAGAGAGAGTGAGAGAGAGGGGGGTATATGACAGAGGGATGGATGCAGGGTCTAGAATGATGTGAGCCAGCAGATGGCAGGGTAAGAACAGTAATATGGCCCGTTTCACTCTGACTGTCTGGCTTCACCCACACAGCAGGTAAGCGGAGAATCGTCCGCCCCCATTCACACACAGTCGCACCACATAAACCGTCCCGACATATGAAGGAACAAAAAAATCACATTCACGTGAGGGAACATCATGTCCCGAGACAGGCGGCATACTGACGCTCACACGCCGGCATTACTTCATATTCTTTTTGGATTAATTCTGATACACACATGCAAACAATCATGGAAGCTTCCTTTCTTGTCAGCTACAAGCAGAGAAGCTGCAGGTTCAAACTTCTTGCATTTTGCCGTCTTCTCATTCTTTCCTCTGTTTATATTTAAGTGATAAATCTGATGCCTTTTGTTGCACTTTCACTCCTGATAAGTCCAAATAGTTCCTTTCTTTCCCCTTTGCGCCACATTGTCCGAGGGTCTGCGTGCGGGTGGCGTGCCTTGCCCAAGTTAAGGCACTAATGGTTACAAGACAGTTTGTCGCCATTTGGGGCTCAAAGGGAAATGAAACTAATGCTGAATAATGTGTTCCTTTGCTATCATTAGCATCGGAATAGGTAAATGCATTAGGGCTCTATGGAAGATGACTGGCTTTAATAAAGGACCACTTAAAGACTGCAAACAACAGCAAACAAGTAAATCTAAAAAACATGGGCCCCGCTCGCTCACTCAAGACCCGTGGACATTATCAGTATCTTGAACTGTATGGCAGTGGAGATTAACTGCCTGGTATTGTTTAGCTTAGCTTCATCTTGGCTGTGTTCGATTAAGCTCTAGGGAGGAAACCAAAGACAGACTTTTTCCATTCAGTAATGTCGACTAATTAATAATTATGTCAATGCCTCTTCTCTAGCTTGTGGTTACATGCCGGTTCGTGACCGTGATTGCAGCCGTGTTTTTTTTTTTTTAAATCACGAATGATCCCGCGTCTTATTTACTAATGGATGAAATGATGGTTCACCGTGGACAGGGTGCAAGGAGAGAGCCGGGTCAGTCGGAAACGAGGCTCGTTGAACGTGGTTTTCACGGCGAGCTCCGGCTGTCTAGATCAAGAGACTCGGAACTATGCTTCCTTTGCTAAGAGGCAATATATATAATTCTACATTCTCCCTCCTCTGCCTACATGTGTCTGTCTCTCGCCCACGCTCTCTGTTTGCGCTGGTCTCTCCCTCCCTCTCTCTTTGCCAGTCTAAACCAATAATGTATGATATCTTTATCTTGAGAGTCACGGTAATATCATCTAACACACAGACATCCCCACTTGCCTTTTGGGCTTTTCTGCCTTTGACTCTAAGTGGATAGTCATCCTCAAGAGCGTCTCCTGACAATTACCAAAATGCAATGTAACGGTTTGTTTATGATTATTTTTTTCTGTAGAATTTGTCCCATTTCTCCTGACTGATGTTTATAGAAGAGTACACTGGCAAATTGGATGGTGAAATCCCCCGGTGATTCGTGTCCTTTACACATCCAGCGCAGTGCCAGTAAATAAATCTCCCAGACTCCAATAAAATATGTTATTTCCTCCCTATGAATCATACAACATGGCAAAGGGTTCATTTCGGACCGCACTGTGTTGGCTGCGGGCTCTGAGATTTCTCAGAGAGAATTATAAGATATATAAAGTGGGACAGTGGTTGTGAAACTCGGTCAGGGAATACGCAGCCACGGACGCTTTCTCAAAAACAAGAATGATTGTACAAACTGATTTGGAAGCTTAACCGGTACATTATGCTGCCTTTATTATATTTCACCCATATTGTGTGTGCTCCATCTTGGTTTGCGGCAGATGTCAGAATCATTTTTGCCTCGTATTTTAATATTTTATATCACGAGTTTAATACGATAAATCTCAGTTTTCAACAAATGTGATGGTTGGTACAAAAAAAGTAAATGTTCTTTATTTCTCTCTCTCCCTGTCTTTACCTCCACACCTGTACTGAATGCTTCTGTAAGTTTTCTCTTTTATTTACCCACCACAGCATCACTTACTCATCTTTCCCAGGAGTAACAACACGCGTTGGCCTTATATTATCCTCCTAAACCCAAACAGCGTTCCTCTCCGCCGCTTGTTCACCTTGTTGAGTCACAATGCATGCAGGCATGTCGAGGCAGACCCCCTGTTTTAAAGACGGTGCAAATGTTTGGGTGGCTCAACCCTTTCAAATTAAATGGATGGCATCCCAGGGAGGCCTATCAAAATGATTAAAACTGGTGGAAGACAGCGTGTGTGTGAAGTGTCAAGACGAGTCGGCACAGGCTAGACGACCTGCACCGAGAGCCAGGAAGCTTATTAGCATTTCAGTGCATAGCAACCTGCCTAGCCCCGAGCACTGATCTTAACTTGGTCTGTCCAAAACTGCAGCTCTGTCTCTCCTCTCTCTCTCTCTCTCTCTCTCTCTCTCCTGCATGCGCAAAAAACATTCACGTCTAGTTGGTGGTTCACTCAAGTCAGGAATGTTTCTGTGTGTTAATGTCAAATCCGAGGTGCAGCCTGACAAAGAGTGTTTGCATGCATTAGTGTGAGAGGTTGAATACTGTCCACGCGCTGTGTGAGGGAACAGCACAGGCCAAACCCAGTCCTGTGTTATCGGTTCACGGCATCAGGTGGAAGCGTCGAAACAGATTACAGCTCCGGTTTCAAACCTTCTGAGGTGGAAATTAAATTTCTCTCAAGCTCATTAGAAGCAGTAAAAATTCCTGTCATGTTTGGACTCAGCAGAAATGCCCGTTTTTTATTGCGGTAAGAGAGTATTCCCCCCCCCCCCCCCCCCCCCGCCGATGTATGCAAACCTCTATGTTCTCAGGCTATAGCACAACTTTTACCTCAGTGCAGACATTCATTTGGAAGACCTTTTTAACTCATGGAGAGCTCTCGGGAGCGTAAAAGTGCGCTTAGGTTTTCGAAGTTTGATCAAATACTGACGCAGTGTTTCAGTCGGAGGAGAGTCACAGTCAGGTGCTGCGGGCTAAAACAACTATCCGGACAAAAAAGTGGCACCCTCTTTCATTTTTAATCTCAGTCATTCCCTTTTTCTCATCTCGCCATCTTTGTCTGAGTCGATATTGACTACATAGCTCAAAAAAAGGACAGTGCTGCAGACAGAGGAAATACAGTCCCAAGTTACTGGCGTGTTTGAACTATGGCAAGACTGTATATGGGCCTCTCATCCAATGTTAACTGGGATTTATAACCCTCCCCCCTCCCACAGGCCTCAAAGTATAAGCGCTATAGGTAATGGATGGAAGACTGTATGGACTTGCCCATATTTCATCATTCTCCCTGGATGTCATTTGTGCACAGATGACTGTAATCAAGTCAAAACAAAATAACATTCCAGGCAAGTATCACACCAAAGATTAAAAAGGCCTTAAAGATAATCATTACACCAGCCCTTATTCAGCGTAGAACAGCAAAACACAATGCGATACCTTTAAACCTCAGGAACATGAGCCACCGGAGAACAAGTCCTGCAACGCCTCAGTGTTTTATGGTTCCTCTCTCTCCTTTCTACCCGGCCGAGCAGCGAGTGCATCACAACCGGACCTGGACACTCGATCCGTCATCCGGTGCGCCGTGTTTCGATATAAACCATTTTCTATGACTTTATTGACTCTGCGTTTTTATGCTCTTCTTCATCCTGACAGCATAAAGAATGGGCTGACGGCGCTCGTCCGAGATCGGAGGCCATTTTGTGGCTGAGCTCTGTGCTCAGCAACGTGACTAATGGGTCGCCCTGGAGGACTTTCGGAGGCATCAGTCAACAGAGGGTTGTCGTTGCAGATATACTCTGATAATTAATATTTCTAAATTACAATACGCTGATTTCCAACCGCAAAAGAGACAAATTTGAGTTTGGGTGAAAGAAAGTGGATTGCTTCTTAAAATTGATAATTAAGCCCTCATCACTTACAGTGGGTTTCCCTTATCCCCAGACTAGCTCGTCTCAGTGAATCAACCTTCGCAGGGGGAGCCGGGGGAGTCCTCTCGCCTACCTCGTCGCTCCCAGCTCTCCACAAGCCCCCACAGTGCGTCTCATTGTCTCGAACGTTTCTGCTCGTCTGCTGTTCTGTGTACGGAAGCCACCCTACCTTTGGCATGTGGTCGCTGCTAATTACTTTGAGCTGTTAAGGGAGACACATCTGGGGAGACAGACGCGAGGAAGAGACCTACAAACCCAGTTTAAAAGAAGAATCCGATTTTCCCGTTGCTCCTGATAGCTTTGTTTGACCTGTTAGATATGCATTGTTCTCATATGGGCTATCTTTTGGGCTGTGCTTGTTGTTTTAGCCCCGGCGAAAGTGAAGGCATGACATGCTGCAACTCTGCTAACAGCGTTTGGAGCTACGTCTTAAGTATTTTATCGTGTGATAAATAAATCATAGACAATTGAGAGATCTTTTTGTTCAGATCATGTTTGCATATATAAATGTGGGTCTCTGTGTGTGTAGTCTGTGAAAGTCTAACTGCTCCAAATTCTCCACCTCTTCTCTAACCCTAGTGATCATAGCCTGGGAGAAGAAATATGTTATAAATCTGTGACTAAACCTGCTACAGTTTCTGATTATTGGAAAAAAAAAGGAAAAAGGAAAAGGACAAATGGCGAAAGCGATCATTATTGAAAACAAAAAAAGTGTCATTAATCAATATGGAATGGTAAATTAACCGGTATAAATCACTGTCCCGGCTGCCGGGAGCCATGGCGGTGGTGTCAGGGATGGGGCTTAGCCTGCTCGCTGCCTGGTAAACTGCTCCATTTAACTCCCCTCCGACTCCCACTGGCTCATTGCTAAATAAGGATATCAATTAGGCTAAAGCACTCAGCAAAGGCTCCCAAGTTAACCATCAGCCGAGGCATGAATGGATCTTTGGGGATATTGACTGCTGCGGCAATAGGTTTGTAAGTGGGCTGACCAAGGGGTAATTAAAGCAGCATTATCATGTTACGCAGTTTATGGTACGTCTGTGGCTCGTGTGCCGTCCAAGCATATCCGGCAAGACAGTGAGGGAGGAAAAACAGAACGAGGCCCAGGCTGGGGTGTCGGGGTCAAGCTGGCTGCATCCGTGGAAAGGTCAAGCCTCAGTGCATCTTAGTGTACTAACTCTGAAGTCTATTTTTTGGAACTGATATGGCTAAATATAGCTATGGCTCTAATATTTAATCCCAAAAATTTGGATTTATGATCATTTATTTTTTTACATTTAACAATGCTGATTTCTTCAGTTTTCGTGAGTAAGACCAATCTCTTTACATGATGTGGAGATAAGCATCAGAATAGGCTCAGGCCTTCACCGCTTTATGAGGTGGCCTTGATGTATGTGCAATTACAGCATAATTACGGCGATAATTACTGTATGGGCAAGATTAATAACTTTATTAGCTAAAATGGTTCACTTTTAAACGAAGGAAATGTATACGTTGGTCTCGTGGAGCTGAATTTGCTTAAAGTCAATTAACGGGCTGATTTTATATCTCATTACTCACGTGTTTCACCTTGGAAAGGCACCTTGAGAAGCTAAATTTAAAATGTAAAAAGGTCAGGAAGTCCCCCCGCACAATTAAGCCAAGAGTTTTTCTAAAGAATCCCATCACTATTGAGCCAATGACAAAGTGTCTATTTTGGCCAATCTAATGAGAAAGACCTACTTCAAACCGAAATCGTGTTAACTGTCGGACCGGCCTGTTCAACATATTTCAATTACCAGAGGAGGAGAGTTAACCACCGTGTGCTCTGACACTTTTTATTTATCTCTTTTTATTGTGTTGGTTTTTGCTGTTGTTTCTGACTGGGAGCTCCATGTGTTTCCCTCCGAGCAACAATTGGCCCTTAAGCTCCTTTGAAACAATAATAACTCCTCCTCTTTAATTTAGCCAACCAAAGCCACATTGCGCCATTGACGGGGGCTAGATTTGTTTTATCGGGACCTATTAACCGTTTCCTTTTTCTTATTAAATGCAGGCTCTCTAATTCGCAATTTTTCCAAACGTGATGTAATTATGATGTATCATTTCCCTCAAATAAAGGCCCTGTCCTCTCCTGGTGTTAATTTGAGCGTGTGAACTTTATACTTTGAACTAATTGGTTGCTGTCGAAATCCCCTGAATGTGAGTAATTTGATCAGGTATTCCATAACCATTGTACAATTTAATTTGAGTAATTTAATTGGATTTGACTGCTCATTTCTGGGCCACTTTCCACTCAGTATTCAAGAACTGCAGAGCTGCGGAGGTATCCTGAGGCAAACACACACACACACACACACACACACACACACACACACACACACACACACACACACACACACACACACACACACACACACACACACACACACACCACACACCACACACACACACAAGCTGCCACCAGTCGCTCACACCAACAGAGCTGCAAACTTACTACTATATAGCAGAGCTGGATCAGACTGTGGACAACTGGTTTAATTCTATAAATATGATGCATTCACTCTGATATGAAAAGACGAAGTGAAACAAAATGGAAGGAAACGGTCTCATGTGATGATCAACCCACAGTGGCATCTGTCTGAGAACTTGTTTCTGAAACACCTTTTATCGTATTTATTAAAATGCCATAACCCGTAACCAAACAGGCTTGTATCCTTCGTGTAATGTCATTCATGCTGCACCACACAAGATTTTACATGTCCTCAGAGGGTCGGCCATCTTGTCTCGGTGATGGCCGGGACCCGGAGAGTTGGCTGGGAAAACAGTGTGAGGACCACGTTGAGAGACAGCAAGGGAGAGGAAGAAAGAGGAGAGAGATTCACAGAGTAGGGAGACTGACAGAGAGAGGGAGAGCGGGAGATGCCCATGGGCAAGACTGGCGCTGTCTTGCCTCGGCCCTCCTCCCAGTGCCAGGGACAGGGATAACGCTGCCACTCTGCATCAGTCCTGTGTAGTATTCATAGCAGCAGGTCCTCTAACCCAATTTATGACCTCCACCCTGGCTGAAGAATATAGGAGTTTAACAATGGGCCGCTCTATAGGGAGCGAGTGCGTCGAGACCCCGCCAAGCAACTTCCTCATCTATTATTTCTCCTTTTATATATTGTGTAGAATGTGTCTTTTCTGGGAATTCCACAATAAAATGACTGTTATTTATCATTACCAACCTCTTTATCATTTAGTCAATAAAAGGCCTCTCACTTTCTCTCTCTCCTTCCCCGCATCGCGCTCTGGGAGTCAGATATCTGTATTAGTCCCCCCCTGCCTCGGGGCGAGCCGTGTCACAAGCTAAATCATGATCAGCTATGGCTTTCTGGCTAAATTGTGTATGAAGGCCGCGGGCGGAAAAGGTGCACATGCTTATTATTGGAGACACAGAGAGCAACCGACAGAAGTTTTTTGCACACACACACATTGAAGCGCACACGCACCTACACACCAACAAAACAATAATGAATCGCACTGCCACATATCTGCTATTAGAGAACACAGGTCGTGAGAATTTGCGTAAATAGTTCCAGTAATAACTTAAATTGTGTGAATGTTTGACTTTTTGCATGCGAATCGACTGAAGACACATCAGGTTGTTTTTGCACTGAGATAAATATCAGAGTTGCTGATCTGTTGTACGAGTTAACAGGGACATTAAGCTAATTTAACTGGCCAGAATCATATCAGTGCATGTGCAAGCTTTTCCATTGAGACCCCTGCACTACATATCTATCTACATTAAAATAATGACATCACATAGTTCACCTCGTTCTTGAGTAACTTGAGAACCTTAAAAATGCATCAGGTTGCATTACTTTGATATTTGATAATGGAAAAAAGAAATATCACGCTGTGTTATTGGACTTAATGGTTTTTCAGCTTATTGGCCAAGTAGCCCTGGAAGTTAGGGAGACTGGAGCCAATCGTCTTATAACCCGGCTATAAATATTTTCCTTTTTTATTGACCGTAATAACATTTTCTTAATATCCACTAATATTTTGTTTTGAGTTAGTGGAATATTTTGATTCTGAAAAAAACTTTATGATTCACATTCTGGAGTTATAAGGAGTCGATATAAGAACATGGGGGGTCATGATGATTCTGAAAAGTAGCATAGTTTACAGGTTTTTTTTTTTGTGATGCCTCTCAGATTGAAAAACTCTTCCTTAAACTGCATGATGTTGATACTGGGCAATTCAGTAAATCACTGTTGGAAAGAAAAACTTATTTTTTAAATAATAATTTATAAGCACTCGTGGCACATGGTTCAGGAAAGACGAAGGAAAGGTTCACAAGGGACTAGAAGCACAGGACCAAATACTTCATCAGCCTGTATCTGAAACCACACTCCTTTAATGGATCCATAGTTTGTATAGTCTAGATTAAAACCATAAGTGGGACATAAGGCTCACTAATGCTCAACAATGGATACGTACACAGAAACTAACATTTTCCGAAAGCTTACAATTCAGACGTAACAAACAAAACAAAGCAGTACCACCAGAAATTGTGGGGGCAGTGTAGCCGGTTGTTCAAACAAGACGACAATAAGACATGATGAAGAAATTTCAACAATGGCGGACATTTTTGTGTCTGAATCTGAATCTTCTTTCTTCTTGTCGGTATAGACAGCATAAATAAGCTATTGGGATGAAAAATCCTCAGTCCTCAATGGCTAAGTCCTGCTCTGAGACACTCTTACAGATTTGTTGAGGCCTACTGAGCAAATGCATGATGCATATGTGCAGAACAGGGAAAATCAATCAATGATTACTCCTTTGAGCTGTTCCCTCGCGAACCAAGCATGCTAACCAAGCATTCAGGACTTGGTGTCCCCCTTTAGGACATTATCACCTTGTCCAGTCCTCTGGGGGGCCCTCCTCTCCCCCGTGTGCCAGAACTTCCTGCTAGCACTAATTAATTAAGAGGGCAGGTTGGCCACAGTGGAGAGCAGGCCCAGAGCTTTTTCAGCTCCTACCAGACAGTGGACGCCTGGAGACTTATTGCCTCCTCTCTGTCTCCCACAATGCATCTGCACATCCTGTAGAAATACACTGGAAGTTAGGAGAGGGTAACTGCACTGCAAGAGGAAGTAGCTGTAGCTTTTTGTAAAAAAATACATCTTTAAATCCCTTGTGTGACGTCTATAACTACCTGTCCTCATTGTTGATTAACACTTCCACTCTCTGTAATTTCAGACAATAAGCAAGCTAACAAAAGGATCCATACACCTCCTATGTACTATGACAGCAGTAAACCTGAGCGTTATATTAAAACACACCACTTGTACTGGTGTACAGCTCTTTGTCATAACATTCGCGAATTGTTCTTGTACACAATCGAAAAAAGAAAACAAATGTCACAGGGAAATCGAGCTGGGAAGCAAGTTGGGGAAATAATACGACCACATTTAATGAAAGGTTAAATTTTCATTTACTCACTATTGAGTGAGCTGAAAGGGCCATTATTTATTGTATTGGCATGATGTGGCCCATTAGTGCTGTATTGGAATTGGTTTGGCTTCTGTCTCCCTCCCCTTTCTCTCTGACTCTGCTGTTCAGTGTTGTGAGATCGCTCCAAGCTAAAGTTTGAGAGAAGACCGTTTGTGTGTAAATGTGTGTGTGTGTGTGTTTGTGCGCATGTGTTTCCACATATGCGTGTACTGGAGAAAATCCACCATAGGCACGGATCCTCAGACATGCTGAATTCCTTTTTGTTTATTTTGTCCGTCATCTGCATCTTTACATATCACACGGGCGATTCGGCCATCGATCTGTTGTTCTCGCGATCTCACTGGCGCATCAATGACAATCTAATTCCATTCAGCGGATTTTATTGGTTGCTCCCGCTGCAAAGTGACAAGACACATTGCAGCTGCGTGTAACCTAATGAAAGGGTGCTCTGCTCAATCCAGATTAAGTCACGAGACGGCGCGGCTCCGGCAACACGCTGCACATTCATTTAGAGAGGCCTCCTAATTGGGGCTTGTTGGAAAGGAGGCAAGAGGTGCACATTTGACTTTGTTTCAGATCACAGAAACCCTGCTTTAGCATATTTACTCATTTGTTTATTAGCATCCCAGTGTACACAATAAATATTTGCAGCAGTGAGGTAACATTTACATAATTCACACTTAAACAAAGGGGCCCTGAGGCCAAACTTTCACAAATATTGAAACACAAGACCAGGTCAATATCTATGCGGTTAATAAGGGCATATATTTATCGTCTTATTGGGAGTATTTGCTTAGAAACATCAAATAAAAGCGTCATTAGAATCCCGGATATGCAGATGATCAGGGTTTTAGCCTCATTGCACCAAAGTCCTTCTTCTTTTTATAATATTATTTTACTGCTGTAGCTTTGTTGCTCAAAAAAATATGAATGCAGAATGGAAAGCTGCAAAAGCGATACTGTACAATACAAACTAGTAACTTCACAATCTGAATGAAGTGAAAACACTTATCTTATAAAAAGAGAAAAAGAGAAAAGACTTGTCTAAAAAACTGCAGAAACATTTCTTCGCCTTAATTACAGTGAGCTCTCCTGGTGGCTAATGAGCAGCTTATTTGTGTATCTCCCTACTTGCTGTTCACTTTGTGTTATCAGAAGCACATTGTAAATTGTTCCTTTCCTCAGCTGCCCCTCTATACTGTGGTGAACTTTTTCCTTGACTGTTTATGCTTTGGTATCCTTTCTGTTTTTTGTCTTAGAATTAATCCAGGAAACCTTCACAAATGCTAAAATGCAGTATAGGGTCTATAAATAAAGATGCACCTCATCGTAGAAGCAGCACTGGGGTTAGTTGACCTTGGCAGTGAAAGTCGGTTCTCTTACATAAAAACTTCTGAGTTTTTTATTTTTACTTTGGAGAGTTGTTTAAAAGTGCTCCGACACAGGGCACCAGATGGCCTGGGCTTTACATAGACTGGCATGACTAGACTAGACTTTGCAGTGTCACATTCACGTTGAAACGCAAACATTGTCTCATTTATGCAGGTTTAAACACACACACACACACACTAATTCTCAACAGTGTCGCAGAGGTCAGTGGGCTCAGTATGGCGATGCCACTGTGAGTGCCATCTGGCGAACTGGGATCAAGTTTATACCTTCAGGAGCTGTGACCTGAACCAACCGAGGCTGTGCTCACACTGTGTCGATCAGACGCTCTCTGTAGATCTCTTGTATTTATACATCAAAGTCGTTTACGCTCGGATTTTACAGTGTTGCATTGCATATATAATAAGTGTGTATATTATGCAGAAACACACCCCAGCACGGCTCTGTACATGCACCTTTACACCTTTAAAGCCATTTACTTCAAACCATACAATTCCATCAATCCTCCTGACACACTTTGCTCCCTCCTGTTTCCTATACTCTGCATAAACAGCATGGGGCTTTACTGCCATGTTTTCTGTTTGTCGGCGGCGGCGCCAACATCCGACACTAGCTCCCTGCCACTTTCACAGGCTGTAAACATCTGGGCAAGGTCTTTCATCTGGTCAGTGTGGGGGACCCAGGGGCTCTGGATTTGTTCCACAATAAAAACAGACTCCCGCACTTGGTTTAGGAAGCTTCGAGCCGACCACTGAGACGAGCTCTGTTAATAAGCCAAATGAAAAAAAAAAAGGAAACAGCTTTACAGGCCAACACCACAAATTAATACTTTCCTCCAGAAGGCAAATTTGTTTCCAGAGGAGGCTCATTAATTTCGCATAAAAAATGACAAATATCAGACATTATGCCCTCTTGCATAACAAATAACTTTTCTTGGACTATACTAAAACATATATTACATTGTGATAGCAGGATTTGTGCCCATTTGTCAAAAAATATTTATTGCAAATTATGAACTAAATACTAAATTGTATAATATATTTATTATTGAACCTTAAATAGATACAACAAATAAATAGAGAAAGCACAAGAAGTGGAACCAAATATGGCTGGCAGTCCCATTGAAGTGCATTTCGGACCGAGGTTGACGTTGGATAATTAAAGTCGTACTCCAGTAGCTTATTACTCCCTCAAACTCTCCTTTATTCCGCAAAACTACATATTTAAAAGGTCTGTCTTTGAGATTATTTGGCTAATGGCTTTAAAGTAGCTTAAATGACTGTTACTGGGATCTATGACAATGGCTCATGCCCTATCTCCCGGGGATTGGTTTCTTCCAACCCTGACTGGTTGAATCCATTTTTTCATTTGTTTACTTGAGTGTTGAGGTGGAAATAGTCAGTCATGGCACCGACTGCATCTTTTGATACTTTGTCTTTTATTATATAATGTAAAAGGCACATTGGGGGCCAGGGTGTCATTAAGGGAGCACAGGAACAGGGATCCAAATTGAGACACTTTGGCAGGAAGGTGCAATGGAATAATATTGACCAAGGTTTAAAGACAAACCGGCAGACAAGTAGGCAAACATGTAAAAAGGAACATGTCAGAGGAAAATTAACAAGAACAAGTCTTTGGGAGCATGAGCGACACCTTAGCCAAATAGTAGCTAAGATAAAGAGGCATGGGGAAAGGTAACGGGTTTACCGCAGGGCAAGTGGATATCACGATAGAGGGACCAGTGGGAACAGCTGAGGGCCTCTGGTGAGCGGACGGAGAATGGCACGGCCAAAATAAACAGAGCCGGGACGGGAATCGTGACAGCTTTACTGGACAGTGTTTGAGTGATAAAGACGGAAGACGAAAGGGATGACAAGCAACAAAAGTCACGAGTTAGACTCCAAGCACTGCAAGCCCATGGTATGTACCCGATCCTGCCACTCTCCGCCCCAGGCTTTTTGTTTTAACTTAACTGTAAATCCTCAGAAGCAAGGTGTCAGTCGGCAGCGGTGTCATTGCAAGGAACGGTGTCATTCATCTATCTATATATAGAGGCATATGGACGTGGATGTCTACAGTGTGTTTTATCTCATTGAAAGGCCAAGTGATTTTCTTTCACTGCTGTGTCAGGGTTGAGATGGACTGCAGTTCAACAACATTAATATTTAAGGATAGTCAGCGATTGGCCTCACCCTCATCCATTATTTGGGCGCTTGCTGACACTCACAGATTATTGTCCCCGGGTGACACACAGGCAGCGTCCAAATAATAGTCCATATAGTGAAATTGCAGATATGCTCATAGGTGACATACAGATGGACGTGTATCTGTTTGTGATGGAGTTAGGTTCAGGTCCTTGTTTGATGAGGCTCTGGGAACCGGCAGATATAAACAAGTTTGGTAGGATTTGTTTGAATCTTAATATGTCTTTGAATATTTGAAATGATGTTTCCGTGTCCAGCATGAGAAGATTTGTCTGAACAGAGCTTTCACCATCTCGTGCATACAGACACACGCTGGTATATGTTATCTGGGGCTACTGGGAACCTCGTCCAGTCGACACCCCTCTGACACAGCCAAGGAGCCCACTGCAACCCACCACCTCATGTATCCCCAGAACTCTACCAGAGCAGGGCCTGCACACCATGCTGGAGCAAATCAAGTATTGACCTGAAGCAGTTATGTGTTGTAGTCGAACATTATATTCTCATCCGGGTGGTGTGGTAAAGGTAAAGAAGGGAAAAGAACACTCTGCCTGCCATGAAACATGGCTTTGCTTATGCACTCCGCTGCATGCCCAGGCGCCCGCAACGCTCGTACATCAAGTGCTGGCCTTGTCGCTTGCTTTATTGAGAGGGAAAACAAAGGGTTGAGCTGTTTGGAATCATTTTTTCTCAGGACGATTTTTCAAAACAGCACCAAGAGCTTTCCTTTTGGGGTTTTGGGGTGGCCGAGGAGGAGAGAATGGGCGATAAAATTGATGAATGGCAGATTGATGGATTTCATTCCTCCGCCGAGGAGAAAAACAAGAGAGATGCACACATTTTTTTAATGTTTCCGAGCTTTACAAAGAAACTTGTGACTGATGGAGATCCTTCCCGAGACATTTACATGCACAAGTGATAACATACAGTAAGTATTTTTAGTATAAGTAGATGTGGTGGTAGTTACTATTTATTTATTATTTTATTTATCGAGCCATATTCTACAGATATCAGATACAGTGTTATGGGGCAATTTTGTCCTCTGTAGATGAGGTGGAAAGGAAGCTGTATGATTTAAATGCAAACATCTTTCTTTAAATGCAGAAATTTCTGAAATACAGGCGAAACACTATTGGAATTCTAATTCAAAACATTATTAAAAATTATGTTTTTTAGATGCAGTCTAGAAATACATTGAATCATTTGTGAGAACTACCTTTCCTTGCATTACATGAACAACCGATGAAAGTGACCAGTGTTTCCCTGGTGTTTTCACATCCCGTGCGGTTACAACAGCTATGTGCTGTGTGATGGCAGAACCTCAATCTGAGCAGCATCGCAAGTGAGAGAGGGGCCTTCTCTGTTTCTATACATAACTCACTTGTGTGTTTTCCAAAGTGACCTAGCAGCAGAGCAATAGACTGATCTAATGCTAAGTGAGCTGTTTGACAGAGTGCTCTTAGATATCAATGCCGAAAAAGGTTATCTCCTGCAAGATCAGCTGCTGGTGAGGAAACGGTTGCTGCGCAGGGAATATTGTGTGAGTAAGCCGGTCTTTCAAGTTTCCATTCCTATCAAGTTCTGGCAAAGGTGCTTAAGGTGTTGCAAGGACAATTTGGTAGTCCCTAAGATGTATAACTACATATCAGGTTCTTGTTTTGTCCTTAAGAAGGATTTGACTAGCCACACTTAAACATACAATACATGCCCAATGATGGGAAAATGTTCCCAGACCATGAAGCTCACTCTTATGGTTCCCATTCCAGTCATTGAAAAACCTTTTGAACACCTTATAATTGAGGAATGGTCCCTTACCCTCAAAATCTGGAAATAATGACTTGCTTATGGTGTCAGAGCATAAGATACCCAACCGCATACCCATTGGAAAGTCTGTGGTTACAGCACTGCCACAGTTGATTTCAATCTTTCGATTTTTGGTCCCATTTGTTTTCTCAATTATTGAAGGAGCCCTGGGTGAAACCTAATCAGGTGTCTGCATGCCATGCTCATAGCCAAGGGGCTCCAGAAAGGTTTCACCAAACCCTAAAGTTGTGGACATAGTGCATACGGGGAAGTCAGGAATTGAAGGAGTTGGGTGACCTTGATGCTGTTAGATGCTGGAGTGGTTGGGCAAGAAAGCACCAGGTTGAGTCCAGTTGGGCTCATGTTTATGATCAGATGGCACAACCATCTACTTTAGTATGTCAGTAGGTTCCAGCAACAGTTGTGTGTTGCTGGGGAGAAGGTGAAGTACAGTTTAGTGTAGATGACCTGGTTCTTGCTTTGTTGCCATTTGTCAGATCTCCATCTTAGGCCAGAGTTCATATATGTATGATAGATTAATTGATACATTAATTACTGAATCACATTTATTTCCTTATAATTTGTACGTAAGCTGGAATGTGTTACCATCAAAATCGTATTTACCAATACATTTTAGTAGCATGTACAGTTAATTTGGGTCCAGTAGTGAAACACCACTTTCGTGGGCCCCACTGTATATGTGATTAATGGGAGACAGGACTGGAGTAGATGTTAACAGTATTTTCAGTATATGGTTGACAAAATATATTATCATGCTTTTCAACTACACAGTTTGGATAATACAAGTTATGCAATATCCTGGCAAGTGAACACCAGCCGGGCTGGTAACACATTAAAAAAAATCTTTAAATCAATTGGATTTTAATATAAGATATTATCCTCGACCGTAAAAGCTCTATTTTTCACCCTTCCATTCTTCCTTCCACTCAATACGAAGCCGTAGACTTTAATCATGAGCCATTAAACAATGTGTTTAGTAAATTGATCTTTGAAAAAACACAGTCACCAACAGCCACTAATGAGTTCCCATTTGTCTCGGAGAGTGGGCAAGAGACAGAGCGAGCAGCCCTTCATCCCTCTTTCCTCTCTCCGTTTCATTCATTTATTCTCTTTTTTTCCCCTGCTCTCTTTCTCTTCTGCTTAATTTCCCTCTCAAATTATTTCCCTCTCCCTTGTTCCACCGACTGCCAATATCTATATCTGTCCTTTTCTTACCATCTCCTGCTATGTTTCTTTCTCTCCTTTAGCTCCGGCACTCCTCTCCCCCCCTTCCCCTCCTAAAGGACACAGGTGACTGAACTCATGACTGTCCGGGCATCAGAGGATGATACATAACAGCTCAGCCCCAAATGACAAATCCAGCTGACACTGGGACGAGAAGAGACATATTGATTTTTCAATGATTAATAAGTGGAAAATAATTGTGTTTCATTAAGATGGATGGAGTTTCATTTAGTCCTGTCTCCTCTTCTTCACTTCAGTGCCGGGCGGGCAATCAAATCTGCCGCTACCACAACCCATTAGCCTGCTATGGCAACAAGGCCCGCCACATGTGTTTTGCTATTTGTGTGTATTTGTGTGTTTGTGCAGTTGCAGTGCTGAGACGGAGAGCGATGTGAAAAGGAGATGAGGGTGTGTGTCTCGAAGGGGTTCACATTTACTAGCAGCAATAGCGTAGAGAAAATAAACAGACCCCACTGGGAGATCACGTTGATTATAACTTTTTATCCTGTGCATATTACAACAGCACTGATTATGTTTACACGTGTATGTGGAGAGTTCCCTTATGAACCGAATTTCTCATCCTGATTTGATAATCCACCATTTTCTAAATGTACTTTCATTGGAAGTTGGAAACAGATTTTGCCAGCTAATTTCCATATTTTTCTTTGTGGATAAGATAGGATATGACACCTTTCTTCTTTTCTTATAGTATTAAGCTTAGTGCACAGGATTTAAAAAACTAAATAGATTTAGAATCTGTTAGTCCACTGGAATAATGACAGATTGAGGAGATTTTTTAAATATATGTACAAATGCACACACACACAACAATTTGGTAAAGATAGAGGAATACACACTTGGTTTTAACAGTAAACAATTGCAGGAGGGAGGTTCCAGGGACCTGGGATTTCACAAACACAATCAAGAACTTGCATAATTCCTGCATAAATACCAGGACTCTGCCAGAAAGCTGTTGATTTCAATCTGTAATTTTGTAGGCGTTTGTGGTAGAATTGTACTCGATTGTATCAAAGAGACACGGGCTAAATCCATGCATTTTCAGACAGAGGCTGAAAAGAGGTGCTGCAGCAATGGACAGTACTTGGAAGGAATTGAAGCATATGAACTAAGGAATAATGTCCTTTTGTTGTGAGGTGCCAACAGATAATTTTGCACCTCTGCCTTTATTAGTTGACTTGATTTGAAGCGAAGTGACTCTATTGAACATTTCATGTTTTATGACCTGAATTTCTATGTGGCTTGTTTCTTTTTTCTTCCAGTTATTTTGTTGCCGCAGAGTTTCTCTCCCAACAAACATACACACTCTGTTTTTCTCTCCCAGGCGTCATATTTGGGTCCAAATGTCAAACTGCTTTGTTGCCGTCATGTTCTTTCCTGTTGACTGTTATACAATCTTTTATAACCAGTGTTTATACGTATACCCAGGTCCAGTCTGGCACTGTTTTTCAGTATGTTATTTTGCTGCTGGTGTGAAGACTAACCAGGATCCTGAGAGAGTGCAGAGAAATGTGTAGCACATTTACATAGTCATTGTTAAAATTAATTTGTAACTACATTCTAGTCTTGTGTTTTTTTTATAACGATTTTTGCATCTTGATATTATCTCAGTCACCCTAATGACGTTTGGGCCGTCTCGTAATCATCTCATTTCAGTGGCTGAAAAAATGGTCTTTGACGGATATAATTAGTCGGAGTGTCTGTTTACCAAATGTACTCCAGACGCAAATCAATGCAGCCGGAGCAATATTGTCTGATCCAGTGCTGCACTGTGACCAAAAGAAACGTATTAACATCATTGTGAGGGATAAAGCCATACAAGACAGGCCCTTGTTCTAAATGAAGGCATCAGCGCGGTGGGGGGAGGGCTGCAGCACCCGGGTCCTCCAACCCCAGCATCCCTGTGTATCACTTTAATGTTCATATAATGACATACCCTCCAAGTTTGTGTCATGGGCCATCAACAATCATAATTGTAAAGTGATTCATTGACTGATGTTGTCAACAGTGCTACTGTCAAGAGAAACTGATACCAGAGAGGGAGAGAATAGGGCCGTCTAATGAATATATCAATAACCAGTGACAGGTGAAGGAGTGCTCCTGATGAAATTTCAAATAAGCACTAACACCTCTCCTGGACGCCTTCATTTGTTTTGCTGCCGCACATTCTGTCGAGGCAAGCATGGAGAAAAACTCAATTAACAGCAGTGAGGCTGAGAGTCGTGTTGTAACATTTTTTAATAGATATTAAGCATTTCCAATGGACATTTATGAACTGCGTAGGAAAGTTTGGTTTTAATTCTTGAATTTTGCATTTTGAAGACTTTGATTTGCTTATTGTCTGCAATCTTTTTCTCCTACGCCCTGCTCACACATACAGGATTGTATGTGGTACGATTTAAAACAGTGTGTCGTACCACCGAACTTGAATGTGATGGTGATATAGTTCCCAGCATTTGCTCATATCAAGGACACCATAAGTGGGAGAATCAAATAGCTGGGGACCAATTTGTCGTCTTTCGCTCCGTATGAGTGTTTGTGTTTGTCTTTGTGCCTGAGTATAATCACCTACACACTTCACAGGAAACACTAGCGATACATCACCCAAATGAGGTCCGGACAGGGCCATGATCCATCACCTGGTGTCTCTAACAGCCAAGGTAATGGGAAAGGAACCTATACAACATTGATGGGGCTCTGGCTGCCAAGAACACATGGACAATGGCACCAATGGCTGACTGAAGGAGTGACCATCACGATTAATGGAATTATGAAGCGGAAGAAGAGGCATGGCTGCACATTTTCTTGTTTGTGTAAAAAGGTTTGAACATACAAACCTCACAGTAAAGCGTAGTTGGTTCATAAACGTGTGTTCACAAGTGCATGAAGGTGTCCACGTGTACTTATCCCCAGCATACAGCTCTCAACCTCTCCCAGTCTGAGGAAGTGTTAAGAAGCAACCTGGCCAAAAAGCAATTAAAGGGGCACTGTGGTGCTCTATTGTGTACATCAGTTTGGGACTACCTCTATCTGCCTGTCGCATTAGTAAGGTTACAGTTGCCAGCGCCTGCGTCTTAATGGCTGATTTATTTCATTTTAATACCCTCGTCAGGAGGTGAGGTTCTCGACTGAGGGTCTGCATAATGCCATTTCCCCCTCTTTCTCCAGTGTGAACGCTCGGCACTAAAGATTTCCATTTGATAAGTAGGCCGCAACCATTTTCACCGAAGCCAAGAGGGTGGATATTTCAAATAGCCATGGTTATTGTCAGTGTTCACTTATTAAATATTACTTAGATGCAAGTGAATGGATAGGTGTCAATAAAGCTGGTCACTGAAGCACTGGAGTGTAAATAGCCAACGAGGGGAGAACGCTGTAAACCACACTGCTGCTTAATTCATTATAAAATAAGCTTAGATGATCTTCGCCATAACAAACATTTGTGTGCAATGATATCTAAATGGAACAAAGGTTTCCCCTGGATCTCTGTTCATGTCTCCGTCTCTCTATTCCTGGAATTGTAGGACAAAGGGAACCCTGCTCCCAAGAGGAACTCAATTGACTGGAACCTCTGTCATTTAACACACTATTAATTGACTAATGTGCATCACATCTCGATGCAGCATAGGTAGATGAGGGCCATGGAGCCTTAGCAGAGTGGATTATGGGAAATTAGCCGAAGCAATGACAAAACAGCCATGTGCCTGCCTCCCCCTCCTCCCAGCAACATAAGAATGCACAATCAGCTGTGGCAGAGCGGATGTTGCTGTTTGAGATTATTTGCACAAAGGCGATTATTCTAATCGCTTAATTCCGGCATTATGAGACATCTGCTCTGTTGAGCTTTATATTTCCATTTCCCCAGACAACTGCGTGCAGACGAGACTTCATCAATATCATTATTCACTACATTGTTTTAGTCAAACAGCGCCTGTATGATTAATGAAAAGGCAAAAGACAGTGTACAGCCATAATTCTCGCAAATCAATTACTCATGCTAAGGAGGCCTGTGTTGCAGATCAGCCGTAATACAGTTAATCACACACTTTGAATGGGATGCATGAAGTCAGTCATTCAGTGTGTGGGTGTGATAATCAACACTTATGTATAAAGTGTTCACTGTGCTTGCACGTGAGGGGAGATGTTAATGCGCACGGAACAATGCATGCACGCCAGCGTGTGCTGCAGAACATATAATAATTTGTTGAATGTGTCCATGTAATTGCATTATGTACATTACACGTTGCTTTTCTTGGATATCACACAATAAATGAAGAGGCATGCTTTCTACATGATCTTCCCAAACACACTCAGCGTTTACGGAACGCAGCCCCCAACCGTGAGCCGCAATCGTGTCGCTCGCTATTAGCATAAGAGGCTTTGAATTTCAATGTCTCCGTTGGCATGATCATCAAAGGACAGTTGTGCCTGTAAAGTAATCCCAACACTTTGGAAAGTTATTTTTAATTCCCAAAAAAGGGAAGACCAGTTTGTGAACACGTAACACAGCACACGGCTTCTTACAAACACACCAACCTCCAATTGATCGACAAGATCTTTACCTCAGACATCAAATGAAGTATATTCTGATTATATAGAGCTGGGATCCATCCTTCTGGGGTCACTTCGTTCTGGCCTCTAATTATCTTTCTGTCTGAGGACTCATCTCTCATCCATCAATTGATTCTTCATTATTACCAGGAGGACATTGTGTCGCTAAACAAATATGACCAATCCTTTGCAAAAGGTTAAACGTGTTACGCTTGGCGACTGCAGCGGACATTGTTTGGAGCGGGTATATAAATGACTATCTCACCTCCAATAGCCATTAACACTGACATACAGATGAAGAAATATGAGCTCTTGAGAAAGAAGAAATCAACATGTTGAGCTGAAAGTACGCAACAATTTCAGTTCAAGTTAATATATGATATAAATAACTGTCAGGTCAACCAACCATGTATCTTACAAAAAAATCACCAAGCTCCTTTCCACCACGTCTCAGAAGAGGAACAAGCCCAGTGTGGACTGGGCGGAGGCGATGTTTACTCATGTTTCCGTAATTCCACCACTACTTCCGACGATTGCGCTTATTCAGCCATCTCTCTCTCATGAAGCAGCCGTCCCTGCCAGGCTCCACCCACTGATGCGGTATCGTGCGACGCCAGTCATGGTTCAAAGCGGAGATTACCTTGGTTTTATTTAGATGAAGGGGGTAAACTTGTTTCTACAGTCTCAACCTTTGCACACGCAGAGCCCGCTGCGCCTGTCAGCGGGAAAATAAACAGATGCACATTTTTTGTTTATGACTGCTCCGAATGATGGATTACAGCTCACAGATAGCGGTAATTATCGGAAAACCATTAACATTCCCGACACTATCCATACCCTTACACGCTGCATCGTACGTTGGACAAGGGATTTGGGATTTACAGGATGCAGGAAGCATACGCGGCGCGGAATAAACGTTCGCTTAATTCCTCTCGCCTTGCCCTCAGGTTATCTTTATCCTATATTTATTTTTATCCACGTTTTCCTTGATTCCCTGTGTTTTTTTTTTTTTTTTCCCCCTCCACAACAAGGTGTATGGGTTTACAGTAATGCAGGGTGTATGGGAACAGCGATGGCATGCATTGTCCCCGTTTGACAGCGCCTCAATGGATAATCTCTGAGTGTCTTGGATTTCGTTCAATCTATTAACCACAATGGCATATATTTAGTGTTTCCTAACTTTGCCTTGGGCTTCTGTCAGCGCTCACACAGCACTGAAGGTGGCAGCGTGTTAACAGCAATGGTGTATCATGCTATCTGCCTGTTTATGAGATCTGAAAGGCATTTTGTTTACATCGGAGGGGAGACTAACCAGATGCAATTTTTCGGCAACAGAGGCATTCAAGTTTTCAGTCTAGGTTTCTTTAAAATTCAGAGTGATGAATCCTAATGTTTGACAGCAGCTGTTTGAATGTGAATTGTTTTTCTGTAATGGATCTTTAAAAGGAGCAGGTATCATGCAGAGGAAGGGAGGACACACACACATGTTCTCCTGGTACTGTACAGTTCCCCATCTGTTCACACACAGGCGTACATTAATGTGAACTCTGTACAGCTCACATGGTCATAACAAACTGGTGTGTTGTTTTTTAAATACAAGCATACGTTTACATGTATGTGTAATATTTACCAGTATCCTGTTTGTCAGTAAAACTTCTTATATAGATATTATCATATTTACATATTCATGTGTCTTCTCCTCTTCTGCATGTGGCCTGTTACACATTTCAAATTCCTCCTTAACACAGGAAACAACAACAACCTCCAAACTTATCTCTTGACATTGACAGGTTTTTGACAAATTAATGCAGTCACACAGTTGACAGATTTCTTTTCTGTTTTATTTTGATTCAATTTTTAATTTTAATGTAGGTGATCACCTGTAAATATTCCACTGAAAACCTGGTGCCCCCCCCCCCCCCAACACTATTTTGAAGGGTCACAGTTTCTGACATTAGTGACTAGTTTACAGAAATACAAATAACTCACAGTGATCAGCCTGTAGCAGCATGCACAAAAGGAAAGGTAATGTCAGGACTGAACAGTTAGCTGGAGCCAGTTTCCTGCCCTACACTGATGAGGTAGCAAGTACAAAACAATCAAAACCGATGGATATTGTATATTGGTGAAAACGTTAAACAAAAAAAAACAGCCAATAGAATAGTAATTGTATATATCAATTTAAAACTTCACCAAAATGTTTATGCATATCATTAACTAACAAAAGTCAACTCACATCTCAATACATTTGGCAACAGTTTGAAGCCTGAGCTAAATCCTGAAAATACAACCTCAGAGGAATTACATATAGACAGTGTATAACTAATTTGAAATAGCAAATATGTTTATAAGCAAATTCTCTTGCACTGTTCTAACTTTAATACATACGTATTATTTTCTTTCGCCATGTTTGTAAAGTACTTTGGTTTAGGGTTATTAAATCATACTTGATATGACTTGAATATCCTATTATAACAGATTATCCAAATGTTTTATGGCTATGTTCACACACAGCACTCGGTTAAGAAAAACAGCTGAAGTGACACAATGTGGTAATTTACCTTGAACCAAAACCATGATCTTTATGAAATCTTAAAAAACTAAAGTTACAATGTTGAAATACATCCTGTTAGTCCAGACAGGATTCACAAGGGGAGGTGGTCTTTGTGTTTGTGTTGTAGTCAGTGTTGTAGCTGAAGTTGTTTATTGACCTGAGACGACTCCATTTCTGCTTTAGCCTGTGTTGCCTGCTGTTGGCGCTGTAGGGGAATTGAGACTTCTGAGTGAGGAGCGAGCATCAAGCATCAATTTGAATATGCACCGATTTGGTGCAGTTAAATTAGCATTAACTTAAAATTACTCCATTATGCTGTCAGTGAATCATTAGTCCAGGAAGCACACGTTACTTTCAGTGATGCTACTCTTCACTATAAACTACAGTACTGCAGTATAGGAGAAAGCACCAGAGGTTAATAGGTGGAGAAGGGGATGAACCAGATTGGTATTAATCTTTTTTATCCCCTTAAATCCAAAATCCAGAATTAAAATAAGAACATGACTGCAGAAGTGCTGTTATTCTGATGGTATAAGGTTTGATTTTACTTTGTGAATTACTTAAAAACTGCAGCTCGATCACTGTCACTGTGGAACATGAGGCAGGTTTCTTCCGTGTGCTCATTCCTGCTCTCCTCACTTATGCAAATAGCCGTGGTGTTGCATGATTAGTGGCAACTATTTACAGTAGAGACGTTTGCTAATCAACCCTCAGAGTTATGCTGCAGATCTGGGAGCAATTATGTCCACACACTTTACTACGCACACTCACACAGGCGCACACACCTATACAGACCCACAGAGCATATACTTTCACACACCCAAGCACACACACACACACACACGCAGTTAGGAACACATCAATTACCAGGGCTGGTGTTTTACATTTAATCTTCTTATTGGATCCTTGTTAATGTTGACTACTTCCTTCCCCTGCAGTTTATTTTGCTTTTGAGCATGTGGCCTCTGCTCCCGGTGAGTGTTCGCGGAGCAGGTCATCCATAACCCCCCCCGACAGACGGGGAGCGACGAGCGGAGCAGCTGGCTCCTCTGAGCACGACGCAGCATTTTCTACTTTTAACCTTAAAAACATTATAAAAGGCCAGTCTGCAGTTGAAACGCTCTAAAGTAAACTCCGACTAAATGAAATGTATGGGAGGGGTGATATATACCCCAATCAGTTGATGCTACCCTTTTTTAAAGTGTAACGTTTTTACCATAAGATGGTGATAAATGAGTGGTTAATCTATATAAGCTGCAGATTCTGAAGTGTAACTACACTATTACTACTTATAATGACATCATCATGATTTCACTCCTACCCTGAATTATTTGTCATTCTATATAAGCGTTAGGTCGTGCTTATACCTCGAAAGGAGATTTTTGACTTCATTCTCTGACTTCTTTGTGTTTCATCATATGATGGGGAATCATCCTCTCATCAGCATAATGGATATAAGATTGTCTCTCTAGCACTATTATTTGACATATAATGGATTGTTTTGGTTGACCTTTGACCTTGACCTTTGACTGATCAGCTCCAAAAGTTAATCATCTGGAGATCCCCCCCCCCCCCCCCCTTCCCCAAGTAATATTTCCACCAAGATGGGTAAAAATACACCCATGCAGTGACTATGCTTACATGGACACTATTATTCGGACTATTGATCTTGTTTAAAATAAGACATTAGTTTGATCATGGTGTTTACATGGGTTGCTAATATAATGTTCCATTCATATTCCTGTTTACAGAGAAATAGCCTTATTATGATTTACGTCAATAAACCCAATGTTATTTTGCCTGCTTCTAAAACCCAAACCTGAAATAGTTTAATGTAAGATGCTACTGTTTTTTATTATTTAAGATATTTATTTTCTATTTTTGCAAAATCCTCAACTCGTTTTGTAACAACTCGTGTCTTATTCAGATTATTGTCTTGACCGGGTAAGGTTGTTGAATTGTTTTGTGTTCAGACACACACACATGCACTCACACAGAGAGACAGATTAACAACGCCCTGCCCAGGCAAGGAAACAAGATACTTGTGTTTTCGTCTCTGATGCTGCACCTGACCACAGTCTGACTCGCTCACTCCCCTCCACCACCGTCTTCTCACGGGCAGCAGTAATGATGATGATGATGTGGTGTAAAAGTGACCAGGCTGTGTTCCCAGCAGTAACTTGCCCAGATTATCTCTTTCCATTGTGAGTCAGAGCTTGAGGAGAAATGATACGAGAGATGAGATAGCTGTGTGAGCGGTTGCCCAGAATTCTGCTGTTGCTTCGGTGGAACCCAGGAAACTGAGAGGACGGTAATGGAACTCATAAAAGAAAGATTAAAGCAACATTTTTAATAAAAACAATAACTAGTTTATTTAATTTCTAGAAATACTCGTCCTGTAGGCAGCATTTGGCGAACCATGTGCACAAGTACCTGCTGATTTCTTACTTCACATTCAATGCACAAAGTTCTCCATCCCCCCCCTCCCCACCAGCCCCCTTTTCATCCACAGCGGTGCAACATTTTCCCTTTTCTAATTACGTAATCAATGGCCTTTTAAAGGTACAAGCAAATCACAGTCCCGGCGAGCCGCTGACCCTCTCCGCGAACCTTTGAGGCTTAGAAAAACGAGGTTTGTACCAATCAGGGAGAACTAACGCTTGACTTGGAGCTGCGGACAGAGAGTCAGGACCCCTAATTAGGACTCCAACCCCCATACTGACAGACAGATTAGTTTTTGCCTGGCCCGGTGTTTGGCCAAGATCTGCTGGGACCTCCAGATCAACAGATATGCGTCGGGGAACTACCAGCATCCAGCGATTGGTATTCATTAACTGACTTGTTCAAACAAAACACAATCAAACCCCTGAGTCTCGGTGCACAATCTAAATAATAGAAATAATGGGTCTTTTCCTTCTAATTTTTCAAGGAATTATTAGCTGTAATTATACTGATAAATACATTCAGACAGAGAGAAAAGAGACGCGGAATCCGAGGGACTCTAAAGTGAAATAAGCATTCTTTGTGTCTTTTAAAATTTTGAATATATTAATATAAATTGTGCATGGACAATATGACATGCATGGAGTCTGCATGCTGCTCACAATAATTGATCTGGTGCATTTCATCTCAGACGTGGGGGTCTTGCTGGGCAGAGAGTTAATCCAGGCCATCAGTGCTTCCTATTAGGCATCTCTGGTATTTTCCAAACAGCTGCCTTTGATAAATCGCAGCAGGGGCTGCCACAATACTGCCATGAGATAGGATCAGCTGCCTTCAATGGTGCAGCCAGGGACAGGCAACAAGGACAGGGTGCAGATGCAGACTCACACACACACACACACACACACGCGGTTAGAGACACACACAAACACACATGCCAAGTAAAGACAAAGGCCAAGCAGTGTGGAGGAAGAGGAGGAGGAGGAGGAGATAGCCTGCAGTGGCTCTTCAGGGCTTCCTGTCTTCTTTTTTTTTTCAGTCCCCGGAGGCCTAAGATACTTCCCATGGCCGGTCATGCTCATCCAGACCCTTTCACATAAAATCAAACCTTATTTGATGTCATAAATAACCTCAAATCTGCCAGACACACTTCCTCTCCTTTTGGAACTAATAATAACTGTTTTTTTTTTGTTAAACAACTGAGCTTTCTTGCACGGCGAACCCTTCCTCCCCATTTCGCAGACATGAAAACGTCATCATGTCAGCGGTATTATCAATGACTGCATTTTGAATACATTAAGCCACGATGGTCTTTTAAGGAGACGCAGATGTGTCCACGGGTTGCCTTCCATTAAATCTCATTTGGTTAGCGTTACTTTAAGGTGAGCCGAGGTGAGATAATAATAATTCCGAATCATTGCCTTCGCTTGAAAGGGTGAATAATTCTAACGTCTGTACAAACAACAATATAATAGGGAACTGATAATCAATTACAGCATTAAATCAAGGCCTCTAATCTCCGTAATAACTCTAAATGGCGTCGTAAAATGCCGAGGTGAGGTATTGAGTGGGGTTATGTGTGCGTAGCCTCTTTCCCCGTCTCGGATCAAACTGAGATGAAACTTCCCCACGCCGCTCTCGCCTTTTTACAGCAGGTGCTTCACGGTGTGTGCCGCTCTAAACTCATCCCCCTTTACCCACTGACATTTCACAAATGCAGACATTTGGATCCCCCGCCGCCACGCTGCCAAATATTGAAAGGCAACGAGGAGCACGGAGAGCACATATTTACTTAGCGCTTGGCAATGACACTGCACAGGGGGGTAGAAATGGAGAGAGAGAGAGAGAGAGCGATAGAGAGGGAAGGTTAAGAGATGAATCTGTATCCATAGAAACTTCCATCGAAGCAGATTTGTGGCCATGTTTTAGTCAATGGGCTTTTCAGAAAACAGATGTGGATGAGAAGCACTCGAAAAGCACCCGACACCAAGAATCTGAGTTTGCAAGAGTCATTTAGCAAATAATCAGTTTGTTATTGGTCTTAATAGAGCCTAATTAAAAGCGTGACCTCGGTCAGGCACCTTACCTCCTACACCCAAACTAAACAGGAAAACCCGTATGGAGGGGTTGGTTGCTGAGAGGTAATTGACCCTCTGTGAAACAAATGAATCCTCGGGGGGAATCGGGCTCAAATGGATGTTTAAATGCAAACAGTAGTCCGTCCGCTCGCCGCACGGGGCCAGAACCCGCGTCAGGCCCTCGGTCCCCGCTGAAATCCTATAAAATCAAATCAAAGAATCTGACATTTTCACTAACCAGAGGCCCTGGCGCTGGTTCCGCTACAATAGCAAAAGGACTAATGGGATGAGTGGGAATGAAAGTTGTAAATGAAAGTCACGTTAAGAGGCCTTAGATCAGAGAAAGGAAGGGGGAGGGGGAGCAGAGAGAAGAAGAGGGAAAGAAAGGGAGCTGAAAGAGAGAGAGATTAGTGGTTAGGTCAAAATGTTTATTTTCACACTTCAAAGTTCCCTGCTCAGTGTGTGTGTGTGTGTGTTAGTGTGTGTGTGTGTGTGTGTGTTAGTGTGTGTTCAAGATCAACAGACCCTGTGATGAACAACCTGTTCCGTGCTGGAAATACATTCTGTGAAACACAACAGTCTCTCTGTAGAAATCCTGCAAAGCACTGACTGGGGAGTATTGAATTACAGCCGCACGATGCTGCGAAGCAAAGCAGCGAGAGAACACACACTTTCTCTCTCTCTCTCTCTCTCTCTCTCTCCCCCCCCCCCCACGTTCAGAAGATGTCACATTTATCTGCAGGTCTCAGCCTCCCGACACTCACACAAATCCAGCCTCGTTATCTGTTTTGGAGAAAATACTTCAGGATCGGAACTTCAGGATCGGAATGAATCAGAATGCCCCCCCCCCCCCCCCCCCCCCCCCCCCACACATCAGGACAGGGTTACCCCAGTCGGCTGTGCAGCAGCTCCATGCTACAGTCAACTGTAGCCACTTCAGACTTCATGTGTGTTATTATGTAGTGGGATGCACCTTCTATATTTTCCAGTGTACAATCAGCACTGCTCCCAGTAGACCACACACACTTGCGTGTATCTCACTCTGGTTTATCGGTAATTTAATTGTACTATAATCATTTTCTATGTGTGTAATTACAATTTCATACATGTGCAATACAGGTGACATATATGCTTTGTTTACAATGTATATAGTTGTAGTCTTAATAGTTCCTTGTGTTGAAATTAGGTTTAAATAATGTTTTACATTCACATTGTAACTTTCTCAGGCAATAAAGGATTAATTTGGATCAGAATAAAACAAATCGTATGATACCAGCAGAAATTGAGAAAGATGTGAAAAGTCCATATCACACAATCTCATCACAAAATCCAAGGTGTAGGTTATATTTTGAATTATTGTTTCACAATATCACATATAGTCAAATATATTGAACTTGTGTTTTTATTAGTTATCACAATTATGGATAAAAGCATTCATCTTCAATTTTTTCAATTTTACTATTAGACTTATTGAGGATAAGAGATAACATGCATTACACACACACACACACACACACACACACACACACACACCTCAACCATACTCTGACCACTCCTTGCCTATAACACCAACTTTTGTCATAAACCTCCGCCTAAGCTAACCCTATCCTTTCTTTAAAACATAAAATTGAACACACACACACACGTACACACACACACACTCTACTTGCATTTATTTCCTGGAGTGTAACCTTGACCATAGGGTAACCATAACTACTACTTGCCTAACCATAACCCTCACCCTAACCTCTGACCTGAATCTGACCCTAGTCCTAAAACATGGCTTGACCTTACAAAACGGATAAGTTTAGATAAGGGGACTTAATTTCCGTGCCCATAATGCGACTGTCAACAGATCACCACAACTCGGGTAATATCCAGACTACACACAGAAAGATGGATATGATCGTGTGTCCGCTGTCTCGTCCTCCTTCATGACTCCCGGTGTAGAATCCAACTTTCTATACTGATCCCAGAACAGACGTGCAGCCTCCAGTGACACAGGACTGAAGGCCCAGTCGTCCATCCACCGCGGCTCCTCGTCTGTCCTCATCAGAACCACCAAGAGATGGCAGTATTTCACAGAATATGCGGCAGAGAGCTGGTTGGTAGGAGATTATCAGAAACCACTGCAGCACTGGTTTTCAGCTTCAATTCTGAAATTGAAGAAGAAGAAGAAGAAAAAAAAGGTCTTATGAGAACTTGTAAAGGAATATGTGAGGAGCGTGTTGCTGTTCGGTTTCCTTGTTACATCTCTAAACGTCTCCTTTTAATATTGACATCTCCCTGCTGGATTCAATACCACCACTGGCCCTCAGTTCCAGTGTGTGTTTGAGCGATAAAAGAGTGAGTTATAAATGTTGATGAAGCAATGTACTCTATCAAAGTTGATTTGTTTGTTTAAAAAGATGGAGTCGTTTCCTGCGTGCTGGTTTTATTGGTGCGAAAAAAGATTGAATGTTTTATTGAGTGATGAGAAAAATTACAAACAGGTTAGGCTGTAGCTCAAATGTGTGTTTATAATATCTGCAAGTAAATTAATTTCACTTTAATTTAATTTCCCCGTTCAATGCAACTGTGCTGTTAACTGTGATGTGGCTTTGATGTTGAGATTAATGCTCGCCGCTCATAAGTCGGTGTCATCCAGCCTCATGACACATGGTGTTTGTGAACTGTGTATATTGCTCAAACCCGAGGGGAGGAAATTAAATCCAAATAAACAAGTTGCACCAAATGTTTCATCAGCTTCACAATGCAAACAAACGAGGGTCACACCGAGAGAATATATATAGAGAGACTTCCTCCTCTCAGTCTCCCTGTTTGGTTATGGATTGGCTGCCAAAGTTTTGACAAGTGTAGCATTTTCGATATATCTGAAATAATAAATTCTTTGATTGTGGCAGAAGATGCAGAATCCTATTTTTTTAAACTGATTTATTAATTCTATTCGTTTAACAGACATTTGCAGCACATGGACATTTATTTGTGTGTGTGTTGTTGTTTGTCGATTTGCAGCATGTGACATCGCATGTCTGTGTGCACATGCCCACATAAAGGCATCCAACAAATGACATACGTTGTGTGTGCAGTTCCTCTTTTGGTTTCCCAGCGCGCCCTGTGCATTTCTGTGTGCCTTCACGTGTCTGAGCGTGTTCATTGTGTGTGTGTGTGTGTTACATTGTGTGCAGGCTAGAAGTCTGGGCCTGGGCCTTTGTAATGAGCAGCCTGGGTTCTTTCTGGTTCATCTGCTCATCTCCCTTATTTCATGCTGTGCTGCTCTCAAACTCCAGTGGCCCGGTGACTCGAGTCCTGCCTCTCTCCCTCTCCCTGTCCTCTGTGGGCTCTCTTATTCCTTCTCTCTCATCTTTACTCCCTCTCTTTCCTTTTCTTTATCCTAATACCTCTCAATTCTCTATCTCCTTCCCTTTTGCCCTCCTTCTCAGTCCCCTCTCTCTGCATTGCTGCACCCAAAAAAACTCAAATGACAGAAGAGCGTGGGTGTAGAGGGCGATGGAGGGAGAAAGAGGTATGGGAGCATGCATGAGTGGTCACTACTGCTCCATACCATTCATTCCAGCCAGCGAAGGGAACTGCCCTCCAACGCTCCAGCTCACATTCTCCTCTTCCTCCACAGCCGCCACCTCCTCTGTGGGCCTCTGTGGGAGCAAGAGGGGCCTGCGCTGCTTTGGCACAGAGTGGTTTAACAAGACGTAACGAGACATGCACACGTGTGCACGCACAGAAACTGTGTTACCGGTCCCCTCTTCTATTCCACTGCCTCTCCCCGCGTCTCCCGTAAAAGCCACAATCGCCCGCCACGTGTTTGTCATGTGCTATTTCACTTTGTTCTTTTCATTTATATGACCCCGTGTGCAGGCCCAGTTAAAGCCACTCAGACTTACTGTAGCAGTAAATATCTGGAGAAGAATGAAAAGGCTTAGTCTCTTCTATCCATCCAGTGCCTTCCCCCCCCCCCCACTACAGAGGCAGTAAAGTGATGCTGCCGCACTGTAGTCCCGCACACACACACATTCACTGAGTACATTGAAAAGATGAAGGCATGAATATGGAGTATTATTAGAGGAGCAATAAAAGAGGGAAGAGCGACTGCGCCTGGACTGATTTTCCTGCTTTTGAAGAGGGAGGGGGAAAAAGGATGTCCCACAAAGGGGGGGGGGGGCAATAAAAGCTTCTCCGAGTGGAGGCAGAGCAACATGTTTTGAAACTGCAGGGCGAAGGAGGCCACTCGTTTGTAGTGGGTGGGAAACTGGCCGTGGCTGAGGTAAAGGTGTACTGAGGAATTTAAAGGTTCATGTTGGAGGCTTACAAAGTTTTTTCTTTTCTTTTGTTTAACAAAGCTGATAAATAAGTGTTCTGTCAGTTGCTGTTCACGCAAAAGTAGTTTTTCACTTTATAAAATGTTTTAAAGACCGAAAGCTCAGTGATGTGTTGTTGTCGCCATCTTAATTACCCACAATCCACTTTGAGCAAATCATGTCATGTATCAGCACACAGAGTATGTACACATCACAGTAGATGTCATGGATACATAGACATAGAATAGCAGTATACAACATATAAACTCGGGTATATCATTCATGTCAGATCACTTCACATTTCATGAACACATTTGTACGTATTTATTCTCAGTTGTGATATTTGGGAATTTATTAAATAGGTCTTGTTGACCGGGGTGTGTATTTTAGTTGCAGGGAAGTGCCTGAGTGTAAGATTTGTCTGTGTCACTCTCACGTTGAGCTCTTTGTTTTCACCTCATGAAGGCAGTAGTTTGGTTTTCCCTCTGGAACGTGTCAGAGGTGGGAAAACAGGTCCCGGGTCAGCCGCCCTCTGCTGCTCCTGTTGGGGACAGCTGAGCTGACAGGTGACACTGTGTCTCAGTGCAGTGGTGGTCGACTGGTCCAGGACAGATTGGTACTAACAGCCAATTTATTTGTTGACCGACGTGTGGGTAAAATGTGAGTTACTTCAACATCGCAAACAGTTTTTAGTCGTGCAGTGATTCGTGATATTCAAACTCGTGCACTGTGTAAATTGATTCAGACCTGGGACCAAACAGCAAGAAGCATACCCGTCCAGTTTTTTTTTTTCAAGATTGCTAACGTTATCAATGTAGCTTACAGGCTGATCATCAATGGGTAACACTATATCGTCATACATCTCGGCTACAGTGTATTACACTCTGTCAAAGCAGGACCGTAATTGTGCTTTTATTTTGTTAATTCAGCATATTAGCTAAATGTTTTGTTCTCGCAAGCATAGCTAATACAGCGATATATCTAATAGATGGAAACACTACATCAATGCTTCAGAATTAAGACAAATAATAATAATAATATAATTGACTTTACAGATACAACAATGAGATTATATATTTAGATATATTGAGAGTTTAGTGTCACATTTCCAATGTGTTATTTAGATTAAGGATATAATGTTTGTGTATATTAAATCTAAATCACCAATTGAAATCTTGCGTTTTTGGCTTTATAGGTTTAATAAGTTAGGTTAATAGGTTTAACAAAATATTTGTATTAAATATAAAGGTTTTTAAAACTAAACGCACTTTTAGTCTTATGTATTTGCTTATTCACAAAGTATTTTCCACAAATATGAGTATCAAATTTGGTGTGTGAAAATTTCAGTCAATTATAATGAAAACGGTGGAGTTGATATTTGAAGATTCTCTTTTGATCCAAGACTTTGCATTATTGCATAATGTGACAAGAACAACTTAGTGATAACAGTGTTTGTACAATGTGTCTCTAAATCAAACACACATTTTAAACACAATAGACAAATGGACTCTTTGCTTGACAGTAAATAAGATACAAGTATCAGTGATAATTACTGTAAGCATGTTTTGTGTGTCCTTATTTCAAAGTGTTATGTGTCTGATGTGTGTTGCCTCATTTGGGAGCAGAACTCTTCACACCGTGCTCCCTGTGACAGCGATCCCCAGAGAATGAATGAATTCACACCACACTATGGATATTAAGGCAGGTGATAAATATAATCGTCTCCGGCAATCACCTTCCAAAGTAGCTGTGTAACTGTTTTCTGCGGCGTGAAATCCTTTATCAAGCCGTCGCTGGTTGACAGAAACAATTATCCAGAGAGGGAGGTAAATGAATAAAATTATGGGAGGAAAAAAAAGAAATAATGAAAAAAATTATTGGAGCCCCCTTGCACATTTTTGCCTGTGGCAACCAACATGCAACGATTTCCCAAACTCTTATCATGAGCCCGGCACCAGAACGGCACAGGCTTTGTATCACACAGTAACCCCCCCACCCATTTCACAATGCCACTCTTAACACACACACACACACACACATGCACAGCAACCACACTCTCCATATTTGGTTTAATCACACTGTTGTGTTTGGGCAGTGGCAGCGCAGCTCACAACGGACTAATTTATTTCCTTTTTACTGCGGAGTATTCCAAAACAAAATACTGTGGTCGTGGTGTATATGTGCGAAATGTGTGTGTGTGCGTGTGGTGTAGAAGTGTGTGTGCTCAACAGGCTTCAAGCACAGGGGTTCGCGTACTTGACATACATTTTTATTGCAACAGGAAACACTTACGCCAAATGCTCCCACGTTCAGAGGTGACTTGCGGTTTTTGAAACAGAGCATTCCTTTCCGATCTGTGCCTGGGAGCCGAGAAAAGAGAGGGAGGGAGGGAGAGGGAGTATTAAATGAGCCCCCCCCCACCCCACGACTTCACCCCCACCTCCGTCACTGGTCCCCTGCATAGTGTTTCCTGTGAGCACGGCAAACCGGACAACCTTTATTTACCCTGTGCTCATTTCCCTAAGTTAATCCCCCTCTCCCACATCTATGGCACGGGATCTTGTTTTGTGGACCTAGTAAAAGTTTGGTAAACGCTCCACAATTTGTTCCACTGGCAACAATCGAGCCGAGAGTTTTTGGGGCAAGGTGGTGAAAGCCGGGCCCCGTGTTTTTCTTCCTTTTTAGTGCCATAGTTATCAGCAGGGAGGGATGTGCAACTAATACACACTTGCTCCGTGAAACACCGACCCGTCCCACATCAAGGACCAAAACAAGCAGCTGCATGAAAGAATGCTTTTTCCTGTTCTTTTAAACAATAGGCAGTAGAGTTAATTCCTAGTAGAGTTAAATGGAGGCAGCATCTGCTTTCCATTGGGCAAAGTGTTTATGTTTAGCGGTGAGAGAGAAATGCACAATTGCAGTACCCACTGTCATACTTCTCCAGCACAGAGAAATCAAGACGACCAAGTCAGAGTGAAATTGTGCCATCTCCGGTGATCTTGGCACATCTCTGCCTAGACTGAACAATTCCTATGATTTTTTTTTGAAAATTTCCACCCGCAGACAACTATTCCTGCAACCAACAACCAAATCTGAAAAACATAAAGAAAGCCAAACGTAACAAATAAATTGTAAAATATGGCTTTATTGTTCATCCAGGTTTATTCAAGTGACATCTTGGTAATATTACCAGATTTAAAAACATCCCTGAGGATGATGGGTTGTGTAAATTGTGAGGATTCAGAGAGGTGGAGAATAAATCACATTTCCCTCTGTATTGATGATCAGTTGAGAATATCTGTATTACATGAAATGTCTGGTGCACTGATGATGACAGAATGGAGCGATTGTTTAGCATATAGGTTTTCCTCCTTTATTTCTAGATCTTGGAAAACAATTTCAGGATGGGTTATTTGTTTAGATTTGTCATTGATGACAATATGCATGGCGCACTAATACAAATCAATGAGTCCAGTTGTTATATCTGAGTCTGTTGTCTCAGCCTCCGTTCAAAATGTGTTGGAAGTGCTACACTCTCCTTACGAGCTGATTATCTTCTTAACTCCTCTGGAATCTAATTTCTCTCTGGGCAGGCATTTAAATGCCTAATAACTGATAAGTACAGCTTAGACTGTGTGCGTGTGGTTCCTCCTTCAACCGGATTGAGATAAAAAACTTTCCCCAAGTGTGTCCCCCCCCCCCGATAACTCCCCGGCTCTTCATTCGCTGCCTTTTTGGCATCATTACGTGTAATCGGCCTAATAGAATTCGTCAGGAGTAGTGTGTAGACGTTTGGCATGAAGGGGCTGCTTCGCTCGCTTTTGTGGAGGCTGCAGAATGACATCCATGGCAGATGAATCTTTGGTAAAAAGCGGGTTTCGTGTTGCAAAAATGAGAGTATTGATGGCCGTCCTATGCCCCGTGGCCAGATTTGAGAAGAGAGGAATGATGAGAGAAGTAGAGCGAGCGACACAGACAGAGAAAAAGAGAGAGAGAGAGAGGAATTGGGATAAGCAGTATAGGATATCCAGGAAAAATACTATTGCCACAGCTAAGCCAGGAATAATGACTTTATTGAATTTGACTGTGGTGAATTACAGTCTTGCATTCTTGAATGATTGACTTTTCTCTTTCTGTGTTTTCTTTTCTCCCTCTTCCCCCCCCCCCCCCCCCCCCCCTGCTGTGATTCAGTTACAGGAGTAATCGCCCCCCCCCCCCACACTAATTGTGTACAAAGATTTTCTTTGAACTCTGGGGGGAACTTGACACGGAATATCAAAATCCAGCTCTGCTGCCGCATCATATGGTGATGCCTCTGCTTTCGTAGGTTAAAGAGAACGGGCCCTACTGGGATGCCCCTTTTTTTGGGGGGACGATTGAAATGACATGTGCGTAAACAAACAAACAGCATCCATCACAGATTGATCCGCACCTACAGTCGCACACAAAAGCACGATGCCACACGTCTGACACGCCAGCTCAGCCCCCTGACACACGCTCACATTCGCTCACACCCAGGCAGAGTCCCTAAACTGTGACATCCAGGACCCTGCTATAATTACAAGGCAGATGAGCACATGGCGACAAAGCGGTCTCAGGAGGGGGGGGGGGGGACCCGAGCGGAGCAGAGCAACGGAGGTAATGATATCTGGAACAAAGAGGCAGACCTGAGAGCAGCAGGTTCAGGAGAGTCGGCTGCGGTGCCACACAACACTACAGGCATGACCTTGAAGAACTTTCTGGAACACTCGAGAATCTGTCTCTCTCTCTGGCTTTCCTCTGCAGCGTGTGTGTGTGTGTGTTTGTGTGTGTGTGTGTGTGTGTGTGTGTGTGTGTTCTCGTTGCAGCCGCTCGTGAGCGTGCGTGTGCAGTTGTGTGTGAGCATGTTGCTTTCAAAGGCAGACATGTCCTCAGGGGAGGAAAACCCTAGAAATTGGTTATTGTATCACTGAGGCTATTTACCTATTTTGGGGATTAACATATTTAATTCCCCTTCTTAATCCCGTTGGAATTAATGCCCTCACATTTCCAATTATCTGACTAAGTGTAACGCAGAGGGAGTCGGGGCTTCTTCCCTCGCCTGTAACCGGGTTTAGCATGCAGGTAGCCGAGCTGGAGCTACAGTGTGTGGCGTCTTCAAAGACAACTTGTTTATGCACTGGTTTAACAGACTCACTAACTTGTGTCCTCTTGCGTTTAAATTGAAGAATGACTAATAAACTCTTGTTTTTAATATTCTGCACACAAAACAAGAGATTAATGGAAAACAGCTGTTGCTGGGATCCAGAGTAAAATATTTAGTTTAATGATGCTTCGGGCCTTAAAGTTTCAAACAGATCCCGCTCCTGAAATCGAACAATCGAGGCCTTCGTGATCGTGGTCCTCGCTTTGTTTTAGGAAAACAGCAACAGTAGCCACGAAGCTTGTGATTAGCAGGAACCAGTGTTTGGTGATTGTGTTTGGAGGCTGAAAGAAAAGGTGTGAGTCTCAAAGGCATGTGAATGTGGTTGAATCAGGAGATCAGCTGATTTAAGTTGCAATTACAGTCTCACCCATAGTGAAGCCTGGTGCTTGATGTGCCCGTACAAATATCAAACGCAAATCAAGGTCCCATGCTATAAAATGAGATAGACATCAACTGATCAACTGAGAAGAATTATAAACGCTTCCATAAAATGACAGCAGACATTCAGTCATCCACGTGAGATCAGCTCTTTTTCCCCAAATGCTTTTACTTCATCCTGCATCAAGCAATGTCTCCAAACTTTCAGTGTTATCCGTGGCTGGTTCCCTGAGCAGGGCTGGGCTACACAAAATCACAGAATCCTACCAGATAGCCACACATGAATACAAAACAAAATATTCATCCATTATCTAGACTGCTTCTGCTTCAAATGTCACTGCTAGATTTGGCAAGAGTTGGGGGGGGGGGGGGGGCACTTGGACATTGCAGGGACATCATTAAATCATGCACACATTCACACCTATGGCCGATTTACAGTCTCTAATGAACTTATCTCCGGTATGCATGTCTCTGGACTGTGGGAGGAGGCCAGGAAAATCCACACAGACATGGGTTACAACATGCAAACTCCAGACAGAAAGACACTGCTGGAGCGAGATTCCAACTGGGGACCTTCTTGCTTTGTAGTTAAACTACACATACACACACACACACACTAGGCCTTCTCATGACATGGTCAGTCAGCTCAGTGTCACTTCCCAGACAAGCTATAAAACAGAGGAAGTGGGCTTTTTGGCGTCCTGCACTTTAAGATCCAATAACTCAGTGTATCCGACTAAAAATTCCTCACAAATACACAGCTGATATCTCAGAGGGAAACAGAATGGGTGGGTTAGGGTTATACCGTGTGTTGTATGTACAGTACACGCAGGAGCACTATGTGTGAACCCGAGCTGTGGTTGCACTTGCTCCGATGCTCCTCCGATCATCCTGATATGAGCAACAGATGCTTAGAGCACCTCCCACGTGTACAGTACAGCATGTGCCCCTCTTTATACATCACACCCACAGATCAGTGCATTCCTTATTAATCCAATAATTACTCGAAAGCAGAACAAAGTTTTTTTTATACTTTTTTTTTTACTCCAGCACATTCTCATGCATAATTGCTATGTGCCGGTTCCTGCACGCCGAGCGAACAAGGACAACATCATTTAGGATCCAATTTGTTTTAACTATCCCAAGCGGAAAAAAATGCCAAGCTTGATCCAAAACATGCTCACGCTGTCTTCAGTCTTCAAGGGAGTTTTTCTTTTTTTTTTTTTCTTCTTGCATCTGCAAGACACTTTGTCTCGGGCAATATCAAAAGGCTATTCAGTGGCATGGCCGTTACCCATAAGCCCTCTATTGTGGTACTAGGACAAGACTCCAGTCCAGCATCTCTCCTCTCCGTCTTGTTCTACCACTTCAATCCATTCCTGAAAAAGAAAAGCCCCACTCTTCCATTCGACAAGTTTGGGTCTTCCTCCTCCTCCCTCTCCGTCTTTGGTCCTCGTCCCCCCCCCCCCCCATACTCTATTCGGTGGTGACAATCCGGTCATTATACCATCTTCATCCTGTCTGCAAGCCCCCCCCCCCACCCCCACCTCACCCCACACTTCTGCGCTGCCCTCTGTCCTCTCCTATCACCCCTCCCCTTTCCGCGCAGCTACTATGAGCTATATTACTTTGACCCCAGCCCATCAATCTGCTTCAATTGGATAATGATCTGTAATCACGTTCTTTCAGGGGAGTCTATAAAACGAGCTGGGGCCTCAGCACCCCTCCTGAGAGGGCTCCTTCTGTTCCCCTACCCAGCCACACATTTGATCCAGACGCTTCTTCTTTCAGCTTTCAGGCCCCCACTAAATACCCTCGCACATGGGCAGCCGCTGCAGCCGGCGGTGGGCCTTGTAAAGGGAGTGGAGGAAGGTGTGGGGGGGGGCTGACGGTTACGCTGTTGATTTTTCATGGCCCCCCCCGCTCTCCAATGGAGAGGGGCTAAGAGGGACGCGCAGGAGGGAGCGGGGACATGGGAGTGGGAGAAGGGGTGTTTTAATTCCAGGCTCAGCTCCCCACCAAGGCAGGGGGCCCCCTCGCCCCTCACATTAAAGCTGACCCTCCATTAGGTTGTTTTGTACGACAGGCTTGTAATCGATAGAGCCTTATAACTGAACAGGAGGAATGGCGAGGGGTGGGGCAAGACGGCGTTGGGGTGAGTGCGGGGGCAGCGGGCGTCATGGGTGTCAAGGAAAGAGAGGGAGCAGAGGGATAAAGAGAGATTAGGATAAGGTTGATGGACAGGGAGAAAGAGGCAATGAATGAATAAGTAAATGAATGAAGTGGAATGGAAGGCAAATGAAGCCGTGAGCTTCGCCTCCTCCCACTCCCGTCTTAGGCGCTTTCATCGGCTCAATTGGGTTCCAAGACAAAAATAATCCCGACATGAGAGAAAAGATGAAGACCTCGAAGATAAAAATCAAGAGAGAAAACACAGGCTCAGAACGATCAGGTACCAAATTTCACTTTTTGTGGGTTTTTTTTCCACCGACTTCCCTCCTCAGTTTGTTTGGAGAGGGAAATGACTTAATGTGTGTTACTGTATGAGATCTTAAGTGGAGTTATCACATGTGGAGATAAGATCTGAAGGAGGGAGAGCGAACACAAGGGGCTGTTTTCACAGCATATTGCACATTTCCAAGTCAAAGCTGACCCCGGCGCGCCACCTCACTTAACAGTTGTCAATTGTTCCGTGGGCGCTTCCATTGTGGCCGGTGGCGGGGCAAGCTGCGTCTCCCTCCGTGTAGCGCGCACGTGCACATGGCGAGCACAGTTCAGGAGGCGAGCGGAGCAGCTTGACCGGAGTTTAAAACGCCATCAGTTCAGCAGGAGCCTTTGTGTAATCGCTTCTGCGCTCGTGAATATACATAGAAAAAAAAAAAAAAAGGCTATGGAGTTTTAAGGGCCATGTAATAAATTGATGAATGAAGTATTCTCTCCCTCTCTCCCTCCCTGTTCCTCAGTCTCTCTCTCCCTCTCTGAAGTGAGGGGCCCGTCTTGTATATCACTATTCTTTCCACCCATTATTTGGTCTTACATGTGGAGCATATGCCTATTGAAAGGGTGGCACCATGCAAGGCAGGCACAGATGGAGTCACCCTCCCCGTCAATGGACGCACAATGGAAAATGGAAATCAAAGTTAAAGGGGTGCATCCAGGCCCATTTAGCCCACACAAAAGGTGCTTGTAGGAGGCAGGGCATGGGGAGTGAGGGGAGGGGAGGGGCGGGAGCGGCGGGGTGGAGGAACACGTCCCGGGACACCGCGTCCATCCTCAGCTGGCCCCTCCGTCACCGCGGTGATAGAGACGTGCTGACCCGGCGCTAGACACCCCCGCCTCGTTACTTTTAACTCCCCGTCGCTGCGGTTGATGAACTGTAAAGAGCGATAATTGAATTCTTGTACTTTGTTTTGTGCTGACGGTACAGTTTCTCACCTAAAATTGCGTCTAACACTTTTACAACATTTGGTCAAAATGTAACAAAAAAGGGCCTCAGCTGGGGTTTGCCCATTTCCCTTAAAGAGGGGTGTTGACTAGATGCTAGAGAAAGCCACGGACGGGCTTAAAGAACAGCTTGGATGAATATATGCATGTGCATTAATAGCAAAAGCGTGAGACATCTTAAAAGAGCTCAGCGTGGTACAATCCCATTTTGTGTTTTCAGATGCCTCAATCCATTTACTCTCTTTACACATGATGCTTTTATTCCATTGTCCATTTTAAATGATAGATTGTTACGGCTGCACTAAAACTAAAAAATTTACTTGAAACTTAATAAAAAAATATTCTGGAAGTTTTCAACCCCCAAGTTTTGAAACTAGTTTGGTGTTTACACAGTCGTTCCTGTGTCTGTTCATCCTCTGGTATCATAAACAATAATCCACGGTGACCTAATGCTTAATAAAAGCATTAATAGAGGAAGCGAAGTAAACCGGAGGAGGAAGTGGAGAGCGGCCCATCCTGTTGTTGTGGTGCGTGCTTGCTTTGAACGCAGCTCTGATGTGACCTATAAAACAGTGTGTGTTGCTTTTTAAGAGACAGTGAGTTCACTCCCATTAAAAGGTGACTACACTCGACTGTACACAAGCGTGCGACACCTCACGGTTTTAATGGTGCGGTTATTGTGTCCTCTCCTGGGATCTACGCTTGTTTTAAACACTCATCTGGGACATATATGGTTTATTATTTAGTGTAAAATGAGTTTGCTGATCCTAAATAACACAAAATAAAAAAAAATAAAAAAGGTCATTAGTCAATATGAAATGTAAGAAGCACAAATTATCAAATGTTGTTAAAACAAAAACACTTTAGTGACGTTCCACAGTCAGCAAATCCAATTCAATTAAATGTAACTTTCACGTTTCCCTATTTCATCATGAGACTCCTCTTCTATTGTGTCTAAATGACGATAATCATTCATTTGATCTTTGTGTTGGATGCAGTGCTGCTGACAGCCGGGGTGCAGGCGTCTGGGGACCCTGAATGATGGCAGGCCAAATTGAACCTTGGTCCGACCTTTGACCTCCAACCCCGCACAACATGCCCAGCTGAGGGCAGCCGCCGAGTCTCTGCATGTGTGGCACGGCACAGACACACATTTCATAGTTGCCCTTCCCCCTGTGCGACAGAAGCATATTTTGTTTTGAGTGTTTTAATTACTAAAGCAAGATAAAAAGGGGTTTCTAAAAAGGGTGACCTTTTTCACATGATGTCTCCCTCAAACTGTCCTTGACTATCTCTCCAAATGCGGAGCAGATAAGGCTGCTCGGCTGTCGTGGTTTTTATCTGAAAGCAAGTTTCGTTTTCCAGTTTACTGCGATTCTTTAATCTGTGGAAACATTCACCTCGTGTGCTCCTCTATTTTCTCTCCGTGGTGCAGTGTGTGTGCCTGTCAAGGGGCCATGACATGGCTGCTGATGCATAATACCCTCTGACATAATTGTGCTGTCAATCCGCAGTATCACGAAAGCATGAATAACTCATGACTGCATGTGATATCTGCAGTGAACGCCTCAAATGAGATGTTTGTTTCCATGCTTCATCTTTGAATTTGATCTGAGCAAATCAACGGAAAGTGACTCGATCAATATAATACAACCTATTTTGACATTATATTGCAATATAGTTTTGCCTCACACGTTTTATCCGATTTTTTTTGGCACTCTATGGTGAATGTAAGTGAAATTTAAGGTTTATATTCGTATATACAATCCAGTTTTGCGATATATTTGGGTTTTTCCATTTTCCTTTTCGTTAATAGAGCATTTTTATACTGTATAATGTATTTTTATTTAACTTTTTTATTTTTTTGCCATTAAATCTTCACTGAATTTAAAATACTATTCATTGATAGTAAAGAAGAGTTACATTCATTCAAAATGTCGGAGAACAACTCTTCTCATTTACACCTGTTCACCAGCCGAAAGGTCGGTGGTTCGAGCCCCGGCTCATCCGCACCGCATTCCGAAGCATCCTCAGGCGAGATACTGAACACTTATTTATAAAAATAAAAAAGCGCATATATTTATATCGCTGTTGAAGACTTTGTGTGAAAGATGAGTACTGTAAAAGGTTATGAAAGCCAGTTTATAATTACAGTCTATTCCATAAACAAATGTAATGGCTGTCCACATAGATGTTGGTTTGGACTGACAACCCAATCGTGTTTATACTTGTGGTCACAATGCCTTCCCGACCACCTCTGGAGGAGATGTAGCCGATCTGAGCTAGCTAGCTACTCTACAAACACACACAATGGCTCTATAGAATTGCTGAGGGTCTGCTCCATCTTACAGTGGCTGTTTTATCTCCTCTCATTATATTTTTTCACGCTGCCAAGACTATCTCTGTTGGGAACATAAGCACAGGCACATGGCTGATTTACAGTGCACAATGTTTAAATGAGGCCGAGGTGAAGCTTCCCACGTAAACACGTGTCCTTCCCTTACCTCACTTCATCCTACCCTCAGCCTTACTCCTACATAATACGCAACCAATTAAAGCAGGGGCCGTTTTTTGGAAGCAACCGACCAGAGAATCCACAGTGACCTTAAAATTGTACATTGTGTTTGCGGATGTGTGTGTGTGTGTGCACTTGTGTCTTCCGCCTCATTGATCAGCGCAGACATTTCCACAGCGGAGGCCAGTGCACTTCACCCTGCACGGACGACATGAAGACTCGGCTCGGTCTGTTGTTAAGTGGTCAGCATGCGATTGGTGTAATAGTCCGACGATAATCGCTCCAGAGCCTGGTTTAAATTACAAAACATAATGAGACACGGCTTCGCTTTATGATGAGGCCTCGTTTAGTAAAAGCTACAGATGGAACCATGGGTGGAGGAAGTCACTTGCTTTTGCAGCACTTAGGCGGAGTTCACATCTTCCTTGTTTGGTGCAAACCTTCAGTGTTTTTAATCCAAAATAACAGGTTGGAAAGGAGAGATCAATAATTAGGTCCCTGTCTGGATCAAGTTTATCATGGCTTGGATCATTTGCCTGTTTTTTTGGAATTTTTTGGAATTTTGCGCCGATTGCAGGAAGATGAGATGGCGTTACACAATGAAAGAAGAGAAAGAAATGGAAGCGGCTCACTCTTCACCTCCAGCAACATAATGTTCAAACCATGAGGATTTTCATTTTAATGGTAGAAACCCCATAATGACATTACAGTGGCAACCAACTTAACAAGGTAACCGGTTTCTCCTTCAAAACAAAAGACTACCTTTTCTCCATGCAGACAAATGAGCCGATACAAAATGGAGAGGCAGCCCACATACATGATGATCACAGGACGTATGCATGTATACAAAAGTCTTCAGTTTGCTCCCTAAATTGTAACGTGAAACCAAAACTAACAGGATCAAATATAAACAACCAAACAAAGACGTGAACTTTGATTCATACCATGGTCTGGACTTTCAGGTGTGAAAATGTCCATACTGTGAATTTCAAAATTTTACATTTGATCCCCTGCAAATGGCAAAATGTTCATGCAGTGAGTTTTTTGGCATTATTTTAAGGACAAAATTCACACACACACACACACACACACACACGCACAATGTGCCAGAACTGTAGTGGCAACCCCCTGCAATAATTGGCTAATTGATCCAGTCTGTAGTGGGTCCAGCCCACCTCCTCTCAATGACTTATCCAATCAATCCAAGCTGTCATCCGAAATGACATGTCCCATAACAAATTACGGCTAATGAAATAACCATCAGAATGTCATTACATGGGCGGGCCACAGCATTATTGCCCAGCATGGCTCTATATGTGCGTGTGTGTGTGTGAGTGTGTGTGTGTGTGTGTCAAAGCGAGAATATGTGAGTGTTCACAAACAGGCGTGGTCATTCTGTTATCCCACAAGCGAATGTGAGGCCTGTTGAAGGAGCTCCGTCACATGCCCTCACCAAACTGTGAATCTGCTCCTGGTTTCATTCATTTGATAAAAATGTTTTTAATCGTTTTACCGGTGAAAAAATCTTTTGCATTTCCAGGAACTTTGAATCCCTCAGAATATCTGTGATATTCATTCCAAAAGTTAGAATCTGTCTCTCCTGGCACTCAATCTCTCTCAGTTTGTTGTCATTACTCGAGCAAAATTTCCATTTAGCTTCTTCCGCCTCGTGTACTATCGATGTCCCTCAGACAAAAGAAGTACCATGGCAGCCCACGCTCACCGCTTGAGTCCAGCCATTCTCCTTCCGTTCTGCAGCCAAATCTACCGCTTTTCTCCCATCGCCTCCCTCTCCCATCTCCTCCACCACCTCCTCTACCATTCCACAGCTGACAGCAGATGGTGTTTTAATAAAGTCCAGTAGGAATAGGACTGTGAGTAAACAATGCAGCACATGCCAACTCAGTAATTGCTGGGCACTATTACAACCCCTGTGTCTGGCAAAGGAGGGACGGATGAGAGGCAGAGAAGATACAAAAAAAGAGAGGATGAGTCAGACACGCAGCGAGAGGACGAATCATGAATGAGAAAATAAGAGAACGAGCGAAACGAGAGAAAGAAAGGGCAAGAGATTCAGGGGGGAAGAGGTATGTTTGGAGCGGGGCAGCGCATACACACACATGCACCAAGCAGCTGGAGTCAGAAAAGCACAGCTGGTGGAGGTGCAGGGAGGCCACGGGGAGGAGGGGGCTGAGGAAAGCTGGGATGGGGCTGGTCTAGGCTGTGGCGGGCTGGTATAGGCCAGGCCGACAGCCTCCAGGCTATGGGCTCCGAGCCCAGTCTCTGAGTCCCAGGCCCTGTTCTGTGGTCTCCGCTGCTGACACAAGGCCAATGCAGTCCCCTGTCAAACCCCCAGTCAACGGTCAGACACATTCTGGAGGAGGTGGACTCAAGCAAAACCAAAGTTAAAGATCCTGGTCCGTGCAGCTCTCATGACTCTCCAGCTCTCTAGTAAAGACGGAAATCATGGCTCCAAAAACCTTAAAGTTAGAAGTTCAAAATACAAATTCAAGTTGTTTAATACTGATATTTTATACGATAATGTAACCTGGGCCTGGAACAGCAAAAATAAATAAATGTAGAACATATACACTGAATTCCGAAAACATGCATATATCATTTATTTTTCATTGAGCCATCCTCACAGGGATTTTACCCATGATGCACTATTAGTTCAAAACCATACCTCAGTAAGTCTGAGAGCTTCCTTAAGTGACACATGTGTTTGGCTTAGGTATTTGAAAAGGAATTTTGTGCTCTGGTGAATACAAGGGGATGTCATCACATGTGTACAGTGTTTCATTCTTCTGCCAACACCCAACAATAATTTATATTGACTAAATCAATTTTTTTTTTTCAGATCTGCACCAAACTGCAAACACACTCCCATCAACATTCTTGATTTTTTTCATCAACATCCATGAATTTTCCTGAGAAATCTGTGGAAATGTGGGAAAACAAAGGATTGTTTTCAACCAACAAACCATGCAACAAACGGACAGGGGTGAAAACATAACCTCCATGGCTGTTTCAAGTGGTGGCCTCCCCTTAACGCATTACAAAATAATAACATAAGGCATAATACTGTTATATTTCACTGTTATAGCTGAGTACAAGTTGATGAAGCGTCTCCCTCTGCTACACAGTTAGTGGCTCTCATCAAAGACAATTAAAGAAAATGACTTTTATTTTAAACCTGAGGTTAAATGACCAGTCTCCTTAACCTTGAAGTTTTCTATCCGCATGAATATTGAATGATTCTTAACCTTCTGCTCTAATGCTAATTGAAGCAGAGGGGGGATATTACATATTTGTAATTAGGGGCTGTTGGATCGGGCTTAAGCTTTGAGCCTCATTAGCTTAATCATAAGGACTCTATCAATTATGCAGGTGGAGGTATGGCGGTGATTTGAGAAAGAATTTGTTCCGACGAAAACTTTATTCCCCGTGGAGTAATTATGTTGACGAACTCCTTTCGGACCATGTCATTAATTCTCATCATTGAGACTGGTAAAACAAAATAGGGCACCTTCTCCCAAGGAGTACACGTGAACATAAAAGATGGAGGAGTACTTCTTGAATCGATGGGTAACGTGAGACAAGGCGAAGTTGCATGAAGCTAATCCATATGGAAGCAAACACAAACACAGGGCCCGAGGACATCAGCCAAATGCAACATCAAACGGCCGCCTGACAGGTTTGCTGATGAGCACAAACAAGGCTTCGTGTCAAAACACAACTTCTCCCCTCTGACATCTTGAACTTCTGTCCGACCAACTCTTCTCACATACTTTCAGGTCTTGAGAATTTGCCTTTTCCCCCTCGAGGCAACCGGAGGAGAGAGAGTGAAAGGCAAGAGAAGGCGGCAGCTCGGAGAGAGTGAAATATGAGCTTGGTCTCCTCACCCCACTCCTGCAACAAGATGTCTCCACCATAAGGACCGTCCCCTCGGATCGGCCATATTTATGCAGGCTCCAAGGGGCTCTCCTATCCTGCACTCAAAAATTCTGTCAGGCCCTTTACCTCTGACATCTTCCTCACATCCAGCTTGCCAGCAGGTTCGGGTTCACACCATTAATCTTGAGCGGTATAGCGGGAGAGGAGATGGCAGAGGAGAACGTGTGGTAGGTGGCGGAGGTGGCAAAGTGGGTCAGAGGACTCAGACCGAAGCGAAGGCAGCTGCCCCTTCAGCACCTCGGCCTTCCGCCGCAAACCTCCACATCGCCCTCGCTCCCTGTCAGAGGTGTGGAGGTGGCAGTTGGTGAGGGACCTTTGGGTGGGCTACACTTTGGCTCAGGCTCCACCAAGTCAACCGGGTCCTGTATGCAAACATGTTGGAAGGAAAATGAACAAGAGTCTCTTTAGTCAGATCACACCAACTTAAGAGGTTAAAGCGGTCTCAGACATTGACTGCATTCCTCACATATGTCACGCTTACTTACTAACGTGCTTGGGTCGTCTTGGCCCAAGATGCTCCTGGAGGATTAATGTTGTTTCTTTTGCCATGAACCTTGTGGCATTTGACTGATCACAGAGGCTATGGGCACGTGTGAATATCAATCTTGGCTTTTTAGCATTAACTGTACACATTTCCATAGCTGTAACTTATATGTGTACTGTACTTTGCATTTTATTGTGCAAATTGTGTTTTTTAAAGTTGATAATACGCTTGCACAATTTAAGAAAGAATACCTTTTTCTTAAAATTTACTAAGCTGACACTACACTTTCTCTCATTGTCCAAAATGAATTCAAATAACAATCTTTCCACACAGAGGGGGATGTGTTTCAAACACCAATAAGGCTGGAATATATATATATATATGTTTATATATTTATATTTTTAAATATCACTTTTACACCCCATCTATCATGAGTGCAATTTCATGGGTCGCCTTTTTAAAAATTAATTTAATTCTTTGACCTGTTACGAATGGAAGCACTAACATGTGTAGGCTTTGAGTTAAATTGCACTTGTGACTTCATGGATCACATTTTCAATTACTTCTGAACACTGTGTGGGGAGGGTGCGCATGTGTGTGTGTTTGTGTGTGTGGGTGTGTGTGTGAGAGAGAGAGAGAGAGAGCGAGAGAAAGCGGCACCAACAACATTTTTATTTACTGGAACAAGTGGTATGGAAAAGTGAGATTTAATGAGCTATGTTCAACAACATGGAGGTAATGGAGTACAAGCTGAAGTCTCCAACAGACAATGACTGGTCGTTGATTGACTGCACGCTGTCTGCAGAGGCAAATCTGAAATATGGAGTGAGCCTTAATGCAAGAATAACATGAACAACATTTCCAAAAGTTTGCCTCCATTTGTACTTAATGTGTCATATAGTTACTTACTGCCACTATGATGAGTACATAAACTATAAATATATACAGTATACAATATATTCATAGCCACAAGTACAATAAATCATGTGTTTCCTTTCCATGGTGCGTGTGTATTGTAGGGGCTGATCTCTGTCTTCCCATTTTGTGTCATAAGAAAAAAGATAAACCTCTATTAAATCTAAGTGGCTTTGTAAACAGAAAAGACTGCAATTTATTGTGGATTAGTGTCAGCAGGGGGATGTCATGTCCTTGCTTTAAGGTTGTGGGTAAATATTAGCGCTGACGTAGAATCCGTTTGCACCAACCAACTTTTTTTTAAGGGTTTTCCTGAGGATTAAAAGCTCCGAATAGGCTGTACAGTTACCCTGCATCGTCATAAGGTAAACCTACTCGTATTTATTTGATTAGGATTATAAATCATAAATGGCCGCCTTTGATATTGTTTTGCTGTCATCCCCTTCACAGACATTTTAAAGGTTCCCCTGAGGGTATTTTGGTGTAATTAAGTGCTGAGCAGTAACCGTCATAAGGAAACACGTAAGCGTAAAAAAAAATTACCCGGATAGAAAATGCATCTCAGCCCAGCACACTGTATTTCACTTAACTGGCCAACAAATGATCAGTTTCCAGTTCAAACAGAAAAAGGCGATATATCAGTGAAAAACAAATAACTTCAGGGGTTTATTTTGTCGTAGTTAAAGGACAAAGAGAGACACGACTTCCACCAATGAGGCCAACAGACAGTCGTATAATTACAGGGCTCAATCATGGAGGTAAGCCAAAAAGCTAATGTTGACTTACCACATAACCTTTCAACTGGTTTATTCCGCCTGCGACTGGCGAGGTGAAAACGTAGCCGCCTCTCTCCTGAGGGGGAACTGTCTTCACAGGCATTAGAGAAGAAAGGAGCAGAGAACTCACTCAGTGATAGATATGAGAGTGCATCTAGATCCCTTCATGCCATGTCAACCACATCCTGAGGTGAAGAGGACACCGACGATTAAGTTGGAAACTGTCTAAACATCTGTGTCCTTTAAAAAGAATGTTAACGTTTGTGTGACTTTTAAAAAGGATATCAAACATTTACTGACATACAAAGATACAGAATATCTACTTAATGAAATTAAGATAGCAGCTCAGAAATGTAATATATTACAAACTCTTTGGTATTTAGGTTATATGAATTTAAGTAAACATCTATCTGTAATTTATCTATTATTTGAGAACTCTCTCTCTGTATTTGGTTTGCATATCTTGAGAGCTGTTTACCTTATTTCCTTTACACTTGACATCTGTTAAGCGCTAAAGAAAGTGCAGTGTTGAATTTGGACATGCGATACGTCCAATATTAATAAACTATGAAGAAACAGGCGAGCAGGGACGGCTGGGACTGGCACCAGCGTTCTCACTCCCAACCGTCCATTCCAAACAGGCAGGTTTAGAACGGGCGCAGCACTAGTTGACCTCACACGGATTTAATACAGTCCACATGCAAAGCTTTAACGGATCAAACTTTGCATTTTTACAAACGTCTGAGTTGCCAATTTGATCCTAAGTACCTTATCTTAACACCCCTGAAAAAGCCACTGTACAATTAGAAAGAACTGAATCAAACGCCTGTTCTTAATGTTAACACAAAGACTAACGGCCTTCATTTAATAATTTATTACCTGAAATAGAAGCGTAGTGTTTTGGAAAAACAGCGACTTCGTTGTTCCTACCGTTGTTTTGTCATCCGGGCATTGGCTGTTGTCAATGCCAACCCGACCTACAGTCGGAGAATCACCCATGTGGATGCAATTTCACTGGGATGATTCCCCCCCCCCACACACACACACTGCAAACAAAATACATGATTCAGCTTTGAGGTTAGAAAACAAACCCAGAGCCCATCTGCATCACACCGAGACAAACAAGAGGGAAGCAAGGACAGAACAGAGACTAAATCTGAATATAATGGCCGTGGAGCTGTACGCCTTTCCTTTGATTACAAGGTATTAGTGTCGTCCACGGGCCCAATGGCAGAAAAATGCTGGGCTGCTCACCGCATTGAAACAAACACACATGTCATTATCTATTAATGCAATTACAATCACATTTGAATGGATCTTCACTGCTCGGCCATATCTGCTTTTCTCCCTGCAGTTTTGAATGAGTGCTCTCGGGGGCTCATGAAACCACACAACTGGATTGTGTTTGTTGAACATATGTTTAGAGGGGGAAAGTTTTCTACAACCCTGATTGCATTAACAACATGCTGAAATGACATGACGTTCTTCAAGCATGTGTTTGCTTGTTTTTTTTTTCTTCTTCTGTCAACCAAAATATGTCTTGCCTTTCCAAATACCCTTTTTTAAACCAATCAAGGTTTGGTAGAGTTTGTGTGGTTTTTAACTTGAGGTAAGAGCATTTTCATGATAGAAAATACACACACAGAAATGTATATATTAAATTCTGCCAAGGTGGTCACCCCTGTCTATTTACCGGCTGGCTCATTGTTCTTTTTGAAAGAAGGATTATGCAGAAATGATTGGTTATTTGCCAAAATAAACCTCATAAAATTATAATTTTTTACGATTTACCAAGAAATAATGCATGGATCTTGATTTTTTTTCAAATTCAGACACATTTAAGGGACTGATATCTATGAGTGTGTGCAACATGGCGCAGCTTGATTGGACTTAATGGGACTGCTGGGACTGGCGGTGGAATGCGCTCTACTGAACACCCTTCTAGTTGAAATCAGGAAAGACTTTTGGACTTTATAACCAATCGACTTCATAAACGATAAAGATCACAATTCTAATTCGAAAGTGTAGGAGCTCTGCAATGAATCAACTTGAGTCTTAAATCTACCTCTTGGGAATGTTCAGAGTTTTATTGTTCCGAATTTTATTTAAATATTATATTTAAATAGTGGCCCAGCCCAACCTAACTCAGGCCAACTGATGCTACTTAATCCTTACAGAGAGTGTGAGGTCCCCCTGGGCTAAAGTCAAACTACACCATAGGCCCCTCACTGTTGAATGGCATGAATTTAAGGTCAATCTCTGAACCTCCGTCCTCACCTCTCAACCTCAGATCTACACCAAGTGTCCAAGTTGATTCAGGAAGGCCATTGTTTTCAGCTTGGACAAAACTGGAGACAATTGGAGCAGTCGAATAAATGTCGTCCAGCAGTGTTGACAAATTGTTCGAGGAGTGGCACAAAGGCATTGCTGAAGCACCGCAGTGTAGCCTGTGTGTAGCCTCCCACCCCCACCCATCCTCCCTATTAATCAGGCTCATCTTCACCTCCACCATTGCTGTTAGTCACACAGGAAAAGGCTTCCACTCGTATGTGTGTGTGTGTGTGTGTGTGTGTGTGTATAAAGGTGTGTGTGTGCAGGCATGCAAAGTGTTAAACATCTGTCTCGGCTCTATCCACTCAGCCTGACTGACTACTGAAGCATTTCCCAGCCGTCATCCGAGGCCCAAAAAAAGGAGTTACTTTGACAGAAACTAAAGATAATAGTGTAGTATGACAGTACCATAGTAGTGTGATGCTCGTTAAATGTGCCTTTTGTGTTATAAAAACTCACAAAGCAGCGTTCTGTGACGTCACGACAATTTCACCATTGTGATGCTGTAGAATCTTCGGTCAGTTGGATGGTTGTGTAGGGATTCAGGGTTTTTAGTGATTGTCGTATATTTGTATTTGGAACGTGGGATGTTTTATTACGCACATACAGAAATACAGACAGATAGTGTCAATACAGACACACAACAGTAAAAACTCAAGGTTCCATTAAGTGCTAATTAATGTTTGGTTACTTCATATATCTGAAAGTTATTCATACACATCTATAAACTAGGAAATGTCTTGATATAGATTTTCTTTTAACTTATTTTTCCTATTTCCTATTTTTCAAATGTTGAAACTAAATAAAACATTAAAGTTTCCCGACGTGCACACACCAGGACAAAGTGAAGATGCCTTTCTGCATGTGAATGAAATCAATTTGACATTAAAACCAAATGAGACGAGGCACAAAGAAACGGTACAATGCATTTGATGTTTCTGGTGCGAAACCGCCATGGGACACTTTGCTCATCCTGACAGTTTAACGGGATCTTTGTTTTGATAATCCTCGTATTGGTGATGCCTGTCACGGCGCACAGTAGTAACCAACAAGCAGCCCCCTCAAACTCTCCGCTGAATCTCCCTGTCTGCACAACACCGGCTCCCTGATAAGAAGATGACACTGTCATTCCAGCTCAAACACACACACACACACACACACACACTGCCTTATCACATGAATACACACACATGCATACAGTGGGTTGCAAAATTTGAAAACCACCAGTTGTCTCTGGCTTTTCGACCCCCGCTGCATATACATGTTCGCATAAACAGCCTCGGAGACGTGGACGGGCGTCCGGCGTCATACTAATTTTCATTGTTGTGATAAAAATACACACAGGGCCGGGGAGCTACATCTGAGCGCTGGAGGGTCAAAGCGCAATCCACTGACAAGGGGGGGTGGGGGGCGGCTGCGGCGAGGGCGGGGCTCAGACCGAATTACCTTGATCCGGCACGACAGCCTCGTATCACTGTCACCAGCCGGTTTGGGAAGGGCTCGATTGGGGCCGCGGCGCTAAGTTGGAAGGAGCCGAGTGCGATGGATGTGTGTTGACAGTGGGCCTGCATTCAAGGGCACATTGAAATGAGCGCGCGCGAAACGGGGCAAAGTTTGCTAGGCCATGTGTGCCATAATTATCCCTTGCCGTCCTCGCCGCGCCTCTTATCTGGTGGCTGGCGGTGATTGTCACATGAGTGAAGAATCGACTGTGACACTATCTCCGTCTCACAATAGCCCCCCCCCCCCCCCCCACCCCAACCCCTTCCCCCCTCACAAATCCGACAATAGTCAGGAGGTGTTATTCGGGACGTATCCTATCCAATTAGTGTGTTTCAGGCTTTAACGGCTGATTGCAACAGTTGAGGTGTTGTGTGCTTCTGCTTACATGTGAGGTGCCGCCATTGAGCACTAGGTGGTGCTTGAACACAGTCCACACACACTCACACTCACGCGTGCACACACACAAATGCACACACCTTTTCTGCTCTTGACACACACCATCATCAGCTCACACTGTTCTGTTCACTCGAAGGGAACAACAAAGCACCCCCACCCCTGCTCTTGCACGCACGCACGCACACACGCACACACACCCACACACACACATTGAAATACTCATATGCATGCACACAAAGCAGGAAGAAAAAAATGCAAGGATCAACTTACACACCTTTTCTCTATTCATTTGATATTCATCAGCTTACCTTTCACCCCCTCCCACCTTTCCTATCTCCCTCTCTCTCTCTTTCTCCCTCACACGCACACATAAGCACAAACACACACACACTCCTTTTCTCCACCTTACTCATCAAGTCTCAGCTACACGTGTCTAAAGCTATGATATCCATCTAATCATCTGGCCTTTTCTCCTAGAAAGGAGTTGGTGGCTTGCTCACTGTTTCAGGGACGCACAACCAGACCAGTTGCAACACAATACCTGTGAAAGAAACCACACACATATAAAGACACACACACACAGGCAGAATTTCCCCACATTGAACTGATCCACGCATGCTGACATACACTCAGATTATGTGTAAAGTACGTTTGTGAGGGTAAACATCATTCACTCGTAGTGTACAAAGTGCAGGGGACATTTAGAATTTAAAAAAATATAGTATGATGAGTCAATTATGTCTTCTTGGATGCATCGGAAACAAATATTTTAAATAGTGTGTACATGCTCTCTACTACATGTTGTCTATGTGATTTTAAATCATCCACCATACTTCACAGATCATGGGGGCAAGCTTTGATATCTGATTATGATATGATTAAGTTCATAAATTTGCTAATATTTCAAGTAAATCAAGACATCAATTTTGAAGGCTGGTGATATTCTGCGGTTTTTAAATTTATATTTTGTTCATGGCAAAATCCAATAGTAGTTCGAGTCCAGTTTGAGAGGCATAACATCGGCATAACTAAGCATAATGTCAATTGAATGAAATAAACATGTAAGTATATTTTCCAGTGTGTGTGTGTGTGTGTGTGTGTGTGTGGTTGGTGCCCGTAGCAACAGTATGATTGCACCAATGGGAAGGTCTGTTTGAGTCCCTGTGTGGCCTTTTTCTCATGCTAACCAGCCGGTGTTTAGTGTTGTGCATTGTCTGATCCAGGGGCTACGTGGGGACAGTCGTCCTACGTGCATGCATGCTAACGTGTATTTGCCGTCATCCTGTCTGTCTTCATGGGTGCATGGCATGTTGTGGGGCACGGGGGGGGAGGCGCGCACATTATCCGCAGTTGCGTGTTTGATCCGTGTTGCGTCGAGTCCTTTGTGCGCTTGTCGGTGGGTCTACGGGGCAGCTGTGTGAGCATTCCTGTTGACGTTAAGCAGCTAAATAGTACCAGCTTTCCGGGCTCTTAACCTCCCCTCTCGGAGAGAAGACCTAATGAAATCCTGAAAGGCTTCCTGACTCCCTCATCTGGCTTTGTTTAGGCCCCGCTCTCCTTCCCTTTGCTTGAGGAAAGCCATTAGCCCATTGAGAAGACAGTCACACGGGCCCTGGAAAGACGGGCCTGCACTGCCGAGAAAGAAAGATATAAGGTGAAGTGGGGCTTCCAAGATCCTCAGTCTACCTTAATGAATGCCTATGAGGTGCCTGTGAGGACACTGAGGTTCCTCCAGGTTTCTTTTGGATGAGATGGAGCCCATAAGTCTTAGCTACATTTTATAAGAGCATTTCAGTAGTAAGCAGTAACTATTAAAATACTGGTTCGAATCAAACTCTGCAGTAAACATATACATATCCCCACACGATATTTGAGCAAACAAGGCCAGCTCACTGCATTGCCATAATAAACATTGGCAAAAGATATTATTCCCTAAGATTGAACTGATATGTATTTACTAACAGTATAAAATAAAGATTCTATAACATCTTTAACGTGCACCAGGAAGGATGACAAGGGAAGCCAGGGAAAGAGAGCTGTGGGCAGAGATAGATGGATGGAAGAAATAAATAAAACTAAAGGGATCACCCGCTCCAGCTACGGAGACCCCCCCCCCCCCCCCCCCCCCATTTCCTCTCAACCCTCCCTCCTCTTTGCACACATGTAATAGCACTTCATTTTAAGTTTATAGTTTGTGTATATTCAATAGAGGAGAATTATTTCTACATGGTTATACAGTCTACTGAGAGACAGGCGATTGAAAGAGGGAAGAGGGGGGGGGGGGGGGCGCGCACACATGGCAAATAAAAAACTGCGGCAGTTAAAATTGAATTTGTATTCACCAGGAAGTGGGTTAACCCAGTTAAAAGTCAGGGAATCCAATAGCACGGGCTGATATGTGGTGTCGAGACAATCTCCTTTGGGGAGCTAAGGCGCTTGGCTCATATGCTGCCTACTCGGGCTCGTAGCATGCTTTCAGGTAATAATAATACATCATATTGCTTAACAGCATATTTATGTAAGAACTCAGCGCGAGGAGGCTCCGGAGTGCCTCTGTGTTGTTCTTTGAAATAACCTCCCTCAGATATGTGCCACTCGCTGTTGTTATGTTTTCTCTTTCTTATCAGTTTTGCAGAGATGGGAAATTCTATTACAGAGTGTATTTGGTTTGTCACAGTCAAATGCTCTCTCTTCAGGTGGGGGTGCAGGCATTCTTCAAAGATTTCTCTCTCTCTCTCTCTTTTTTTCTTTTCCTCGAGATTCAGTGTGGCTGTTTGTGTGCATGTGTGCTTCTCCCACCACCCACAGCTCTTCCCTTGCTAAAGAAGAGAGGCATGTTTTTATGAAAAAGGGGAAAATGACAAATCTCTCAGTCTTTGTTATTGGAATATATTGACTGCCCTGCTTCATTGACTTTTTATTACCAGAGTTAGCACGACTGTCAGCAAACAGGGAGAAATTTGTTTCAACGTTTCAGCCATTTGCTTTGGAACATTTGAAGCTGATCATTTTTTATATTCCATGATTGCGCTGTTTGCACAGTTTTTTTTGTGTGTCAGCAGCAGGTATCCCTTCGCTTTGTGTATACTGGGATTTGTGTGTAGGTGCAGCTGCAAGCGGTGACTGTAGCGGCTACAATGGAAATGAGGAGGAAGAGGAAGAAGTAGAGACAAGAGAGAGAAAAGTAGAGTGAAGGAGGCAGAGAGAGCGAGAGACAGCCAGACAGAGAGGTGGTTTCGGTCTACCAGGAACACACAGCACTAGCCGCCAGCAGTCTGTCAGTGGTGGTCCCCTCATCCAGGCTGCTGCAGCATCTGCCAGAGAGGCACCAGGCTGAGCGAGACCCAGATCCATCCACGGCCCCATCGCAAGACCAGAGCCTCATCAACTGGCTTCTCCACCGGGCCCAGCTGTCTTCTGCTCGTCCCGACCCTTTGTCTTCACACCGAGCCACGTTTAAGCCTGGATCACGACCCTCAGGCCTGTGTCTATTCTTTCCATGCAGTCTCCTCCTGAGCTCCCCGCTGCAACAAGACCGGCCTTATCCTCTCTAGACCCCTGACCCCAGGTCTCTCCTTAAGCCTTGTCCCGTCCAGATACCAATTCACTTCACCATGACACTGGGCCGTATTAATTTAACGCCAGGTAATGATCTGGTGATATCATTGTGTTGTGCAGGAAAAAAATGCTTTTTTGGCATGTTTGTATTTCTTCAAATCAATCCCAGACAACTCGGCCAGCGCAGGATGCAACAATGGCCGGAAGCCGAAGGGGTTGGCCGTTCGGTGCAGCAGAGATTTGCAGGGTTCAAATCCTGTGTCTCATTGGAAATGGTTCTTTTACACATGCATTCACAGCACAACAACTCTTAATAGGCTACTCAATAGACAAACTAATATCATCCACCGTGCCAGTGAAACATTGAAGAGATGCACATAGTTTAACATAAACTCAGCTAATCTTTGGGAAAAAAAGAGTAATTCACATGCTTACTGAAATTGTATGGCCTAGAATCTAATACATGTCAATTCAATCCATTTTAGATCCATAAATCGTGCAAAAATACATACTTTTTGGGTTTGTGCTCTTGTGTTTTTTTCCGCCACACAGCTTAGTTATTGTGAGCTACTGTCTGAAGTGTGAGTCGACCATAAAATGTTAAGAATGATTCATTTGTGGGTTAATAAATAACAAGTGACTTCACCTTGCAGGCCCTCAGATGTTTGTTTATCCAGTTTAAGACTCAACTTCCTTTTATCTTCTTTAACCATGTCTGTCCATTATCTTCGTCAGTACCTCATCCTCGTCTTCACCTTGCAACCTTTTTGATTGCCTCATTTATATCAGAAATATTGATCAAAAACAAGAATTCTAATTTTTTCGAATCCTTACTAATTTCTTTCTTCTAATTTTTCTACTCTACATATTCACTACAAGAAACCATAACCTTTGACCTCAAGCCCCCACCTGTTCCTCTCCCATGGCCCACACTCTCACCCATTCCTCCCCGTCTCCCTCCCCATTCGCTCCCTCACCCTGCCACTACCGTTCTCCTCCAGTCTTATCCCCATTTAAAAAGCTCCTTCCCTTTCCCTGCTGGGGCTGGAGAGGGGCCGAAGCCACAGCATCTCCCCATCCGTTAGCCAGGAGCCAGAGATCCCAGCCAGAGATGCCATCTGATACAAGTCTATCATAATGAAGGTCCAGCATGGGGCTAAATGAGTTTCCACCTCAGCCACGTGAGGGGCTAATGACAAAACAGCCTCCCAGTGCTCCTTGGCCTGCCGCTAGCTTTAATCAGGGCATATGGCACTTGCCTAAACTGCTTGGCTATGAGGAAAAAAGAGAAGAGGAGAGAAAGTGGAGAGGCGACTGTGGAGGAAGGTCTGAAGAGATGATGGAAAAGAGAAAAAGGGACAAGGAGAATTGAAGGGAACGTCCTAAATGTTTAGAAGAAACTCCATTGTGGTGCATTTTCAAAACCTGGGTTCGTGAAGGAGCATTAAATCTTTGTGATACTTATTTGGGACTTAATATTTATTTTAGGCCTCATTCGCGGGCCTGTGTGGGAGCCTAATACGGAGCGGAAATCACTAATAGCTTCCATAGATTTATATTAATTTGCAGGAATTAACGTGCCTTACATGGCAGATGATCAACAAGGGAAGACAAAAGTGCATTAGTGCCCCGGTGGCATTATAAAGAGTGTGGAAGGGGCTGGGAGCTTAACAAATAGGCTACTCCGTTGTCATAGCCCACTTTATGGCTCCCCAACTTATCCAAATTAGCTTAAAGGATTGATAATTCTTCACTAATATAAAACTGTTACTGAGCCCCTAAACTGTGACTCGCCCTTTCTTAGGTTTTGACAAACACTAAATAGAGGGCTCGGTTGTGGAAATTAAATTGAAATCGCATAACAAGGCTTCCCTTTTAATTTGATTAATTCTTTGTTGTTGCTTTAGATCCCTTGTGAAGACACCCGTGCCGTTTCGAGGTTATTTGTTCCACCGTCTAATGACAATTTTCCCTGCACAATAACACCAGTTAAAAAGCTGCCTCAGAGCAAGTTTATTTTTTGCCCAGAAATCACAGACGAGGCTAAGCCATAGGGGGACTAATAAACCTTGCCCTTAATTCCACTGCTAGGCTACTGTTGTGACTGCTCACAGCGTTACTCCTCGCACTCAGGACTACAGTCCTAATTGTGTGGAGTTGGATGTTCATGTTTTAATTTATCCCCTTTTGCTCTTGTTGAAAGTGTTTGAGGCTAGAGTCCTTTTAAATAAAAATAGGTCTAAGAAACCATATCCAACCAAGTGACTAGTGACCTCAACCGTCCATATCAAGACCATTAAAAGCTGCACAAAATTGCACAGTAGCTGTAGATGCGGTATGGTGATAATAGTTCTCTGTGTACAGTCAAGAAAACGTGTTTATTCCCCAAAATAATCTGTGTACGTACAATATTTTGCCTCCATTGCAAGCTGCCGTACTGCAGGACCTTCCTCAGTCGCGGTGAAAAAAGGAAAAGAAAAACTGTGAGGCTGTACCAGGCTGTACCCAGCATGGAGAAAATGAACCACTGAAACCCATGCTGACAGTTTTGGTCCCTACTGTTCCTGATTTCAACAGCACCATAACCAGTCTTGGCAACCAACAAGCCCCCGCTACAAATTAGCCAGACATCAGCGGGGTGCAAAGAGAGCTTTGAAAAAACATGGAGGAAGGCTCAGCTCATCCGGGCAGAGGCCTTCACACACGGCTTCTTGAATTCTTACTGGGAGCCTTCCTGCTTTTCTTTTCCCCCGGTCTCCCTCATCTTCCTCAGTCTCTCACTCGCACAATCCTTCCTCATTCCAAACAACCGTTGCCCAGGTTTCCCCCTCAGAGCCGGGTGATTGCTTGCAGCTGGGGTGCTTCGAGAACATTTTAATATTATGCAGAAGATTAGAGCAAACTAACTACATTATTCTCCAATTACACTCATTTCATCCAACTGATGTCTTTATATCCTTCCCCTCGCCTCGATTAGCCTAATGTGAAAATGTGAGGGGGGGGGGGGGTGCGCTTAGGACTGTACCGATTGTTCCTCCGCTGCCTATTATTTCACAGCGCCATTAAAAGAGGCGTCTTTTATAGTAACTGTAAATAAAACGATTAGGGGAAGATCCAGCTGGGTGCTGGGGATGATTTCATTTCGGGGATCTGCTTATCAACATTCTTGGAAGGTTTGGAAGGATTGCAAGGGCCTGCCACAGACGAGATGCTACCTCCCCCCCCCCACCTTCATCCCCACAATGGCTCCCCGTGTCTCGACGATTACAGTAGCAAATCTCACACTCGCTTTGCATCCTTGTCAAGAAATAAATAAATCAATTACCTCCCCCCGCACGTTTCCCTGCCTTGTATCACAACACAGGTTGAAATGGTTGCGTCTGTCATGCCAGTAAGCCTGCTTAATATCTCGCCGAGCATGCTGGGATTATCGGAAAGTACACGAGGGACGATTATCAGCCAATGTTTCGGGATTCGCACGCACGGGCACGATAAAGCTCTCTGTCTGCACGTGGGGGGGAAGGAGCCTCCCTCACCTCATAAACCCACGTCCGAGCAAGGAAGCCTTTTTTGAATGGTGGGTGTTCTCCGTAATGCAAACATCTCAAGCAACACTGATGAAGACTCCACACCAAAGAGCTCCTCCAGTACCGATATCCAAGGTCTTTGTATTCTATGTATTCAACAAGTCTATAAGCCGTATACTTAGCGTGCAGCTTCTTTCGACTTTAGGGAGGCTTGTGCCTTTCATCATGCGCAGAAGACAAGAAACCTGATATTCAGCATTAACCGGGAGTTCTTCTTAATCAGTTGAGGTCGCCTTTAGAACGGGTAGAGTTTAAAAGAGATTTCACAGTATGGGATATAACTGCGGACCTTAAGGAGTATAATATATCACAAAAAAACTGATTTGTTTATGATAAGTGGTGGAAAAGCCGGCCACAAAGTCAAACTGTTGTTCTTGAAGGGTTTTTTTCAGGATTTTCCAACGATAACCAAACCCATTCTCACTTGTTCAAACTTTTTTTGACTGTTAAATTCTTTTTTTTAGATAAATGTACATTTTGCATACACATGCATCGGGAGAAGTTCAGTGTACCGCCAACTGAGCACATAACTGAGCTACTACTTTGTCCCTTACCCATTAAAATAGATATTGTTTCTCATAGTCAATTTATTAGCTATTACTAAACAAGTAAAATTAAATCGACAGTGTGTAAAGCTTTTTGGTTCTTGCCTTTTAAACTAAATATTTCTAAACGGTATTATATGGGTTTTTATGTTGCATGTAATGATGGGTTTTGATCACAAGTGTCTAGTAAGACGATGGATAGATCTTGTCAAATAACACAAAAAGACGAATGCGTGTGTTCGGGTTAGTTATTATCACATCAACTCGTGCTGTGCTCCACATTAGGCAATGCTGTGACATTACATTGAAACCCCTTTGGGCTATTGCTGAGGCACCCTTGTAATGTTTGTTTTTCTTTCCTTTCTGTCTCTCCATCTCCCTCTCTCATTTAGTTCCCTGGATTGACTTCCCCTTTGTGCTGATAGCGGGGACAGTGCCGTGTTGATTTCAGTTGCGTGGCGGCTGTTTCGTCGCTCGCAGTGTGCTCGTCTGTGGTGGCATTCCTCAGTCCCATTCATACAACACACAATCCCCTCGGGCCGGGCATATCCCAGCGTCCTCTGCTCTCCCAGCATCCCAGAGATGGACTGGGCGAACATCTGATCTCTTCCCCCCCCAAACACACTATGTGTCCGTCATGCACAAACACACGCAGACACAATGACATGTATCTTCGTGCACACACTTACACACACTCGAACACACACACCACAAACCACCATCTCCATACTTGCTCCTGTTTCACATTGCAGTAAATCCAGTTAAGAGGCTCTGTGGGGAAGGAAAATAAGAGCTACAGTTACCAATCCTGTAATGGTTTGACCTTAGCAGTGTTATCAGGTGCTGATGCCTTTGTCTGATGAAATGTTTGAATATGACAGATCCACAAAGCCTCTCGGTGTATCAAGGAATTTATTACAGCAGATTTTTCCCTCATGAGATCTGCTTTAGGTCAGTGTTGTTTTCCTTCATGCATGTCAGGAAATCCCCTTATAACAGCATGCATAAACACCCAAATTCTCCTTTCAAAGCTTTACTAAGGCACAACGCCAATTATGGTTGAGGGCCTTTAAGTCCTTCAATGGATTTGGTGGCCTTCTCAGTCCGATCCAGTTTAAGGAAGGGATGAAAAGGGGTAAATAAGTACCACTTCTCCCGTTTCATTGTTGGGGAGACGGTCTCTTTAGGCCTGACAGGGTACTCTGTTTACTGGAGGTGAAGCTACTCATACCTCTACTAGCATTAATCCCCCTCGGAACTGAAGCAAAAACCCGAAGCTTTGACCTTTTGCGAATGAATCAAACTCGAACACTTCAGGTAATTGCACAGTAAACCTGCTTTGACGGAACATATCTGGAATGAGTGACTAACCGTATGTCAGGGTAAAACAATGCAGTTTGGACTCACTGCCTAAATGATGCGATGTTATGCTCGTCCCTGAGAGCAGAGTGCAGTTGAATTTCAAAGCCGTTCGACTTGTGAGTAAAATGGTATCAATGAGTGGATAGTGTGGCTGAAGTTGTTCTCATTCCTTCTGTATGAGTCATTACATGAAGAGGGAAGGACGGAACAAAGAAAGCGATGATGGGAAAAAATAAGTCAGCGAAGGAGAACATGGAGAAGGAGGAAATTTTGGGGGAGAATGTTAAATGGACATCAGTCCATCCTCCATTGGAGCCATGAGTGTAAGAGAGGCTCACAGCCAGATCTCTGAATTGGAGCTTTTACAACCGCGTGACTTCCTACAGAGCCCATGCAGTGGAACCAGAATCACCGCTGCCACGTACTGAGCAAAGAGCCGCCTCAGTGGATAAGACTTAACACAGGAGCTCTCATAATGCACGACCTGCTGCCTCGGGGACATCAGCACTGACCACAGACAACATTTATCCTCAGAATACCATCAGCACCATTCAGACTGAATATAGTGGCAGCCACACCTGAAATATTACATATGACCTTTCCCCCATTTAATACAGCAATGCGATGGTTGTTATTGCATCCGCTAACGTTTACTGGAGGGGTGGGACATGAGCCAAGGAAGACACATACACAATTTGTTTTCGGGGGGGGGGGGGGGTTCCAGACACAAAGGGGTAGATCCAGGAATTAGTTTTCTTTGTTAGACATTTTCACTGAATTTCTAGTGGGGAAAATATACCTTTAAAGCACTCACAGAAATGCTTCAACTCTAATTTGAAAAGAAGAATGAACCCTGATTAACTACCATTTGCAAAATGTCCACTTTAAAAACAAGAGGATTTATTTGGGCAAATTGCAAAGTAACCCGTGAACACCACTGCATTCTCAGCAATAGCCTGGGTTGTGTCTATGGCGATATGATGAAATTGCCTCCTCATATTTGAAAATGATTTTGAGATTTCATAAATTTAAGATAGGGTAGTGATATGCCATACCAGTGATATAAGAATAAGAATAACTCTATTTGTATAGCACTTAATCTAAAGTGCTAACTGCTTCAATAGGCTGGTTTCACTGATAACAATACGATACCAATCCGTTACATAGGCTTTCTGTTTTATATAGAAAACCATGTTAATAGAATAGAATTGAAATAAAAAAGCCACATGGTAACATATCTAACTGCCATAATAAATGAGTCAGACATAAATGAGTCAATATTTAGATATAGTCTGTCAGTCAAATCAAATGGGACTAGGTCAGTGAACATCATTGGCTGCTCCAAAGCCTACATCTGTTGCCTGTAGAATAACTCTATTTAAATGGATACATGTATTGGCAATAAAACTGCCATTTCAGCATCCTGAGCCCTGAAAATAATAAGACAACGGAGGAATGTTTTATTGAAGTGATGCGAAGCGATGCCAAGGACACAAATCTCATTCCACACGGAAATCCAAAGTTGCAGCCCCGATCTTTATACAGAGCTATTTATTGTGGAATTTATTCATTTCATTACTTACTTTATAGCCACGTTTATTTATTTAGCTGTAATATTTATTTGAATGAAACGGCGTCCCGTGGTTTTTAAGAATGCGGGAACCTCCCGTTGTTTGAACATCAGCACACAAACAGAAGCCTCGACAGATGTGAATCACTTCGCGTGCTATAAGTGACAGTGATAAATGTCACCAATTGCCACACATGCTCACTCGCTGTACCTGGATAATGGCTGCCGCTGCCGAAGGAAGTCTGTCACGGTAGCGTTGTTCTTCTCCTCTTCTTCAGACCCCCACTTCATAACCCTATCATATTCTTTATTGTGATTTAAGGTTCTTTATTGATGGTCTAATCTCATTGTGTAGAGCAAAGGGTGGAACTGCATTTAGGGTGTGTCCAAATCCAATGTAGCTAGTTTAACAGTGGGACAAAAGGTGGCTGTGTCAGTTGTATCATTTATAAGTGTCTTAATTTATCATGAGTGTGTTTTTTTGGTGTTACATGAAATAATCCAATCAGAATGTCATCTCAAGTCAGGTTTGCTTACATTGTGGCAGATTTTCCAGATACTAAGAGTGAATGCTTCTACTTGGGTTTATACTGTTATATATATTTTTTACATAGTAGCAATACGCTTCTGTGGGTGAGTGACATAGTCATTTTTGAGGTTGATTTTGTACAGGAGAGATTGAGGATGACTCTGAGTTTAGTCTCACTGAAGTTTGCGTTTCTTTCATTTACTATGTGGATATGCCTTTAATTTACATGGACTCTTCTGATGGGGATGAAAGGTATAGCTGGTTGTCGTCTGCATAAAAGTAATATCGGTGAGAAGATTCCTAATAGTTGTTTTTTGCCAAACCCTAACCGCTTATCTAGCTTAACCTTGCCCAGTCATGAGGGCCTTATCCAAGTGTGGGGACTAGTGACCTATATCGTTGTTTTTAGTTGTTTTGGAAACGCATACTGCTTGGCACATCTTAAAGTTGTGCTGTTTTGCTATTTCCTTAAGAGTGATTGTGATACGGTATATCTTTTTATCATGGAAAGTTACATAAAATAGTAGAGCTCACCTTTTCCCAGCTCCCCCTCCTCTCCCCTCCTCTCTTCTCCTGGTGTCGGATGAGTTAAAAAACAGATCATATTTCCACAGGTGGCTGCGAGACAACCTCTCTCTGGAATGTTGGGTGACATAAATCTCTGTAATTGCATGGTATCGATCAGATAACTAAAGTTACAACTGGAAAGGGAGACGCCCTCTTTTTCTTTTCTTTTTTTACTCCATACCATTTTTCAGGCTTTTATCTGACATCAAGAGGGGAATGTAAATCACTGACTCTCTCTCTCACATGAATGCTAATACATCCGTGTCTAGCACAGCTCCTGACACTTATTTGGAAAAGTGAGGCTATCAAAGCTGTGCCTGAGATATTTGTTTGACTTCTCGCGCTTTCACAGCACATGTTTAAAGCATTCCCAGAGACTCCGAGAGGACGTCAGTGTCCTGTTATTGATGGGACAATGTCCAGACTTTTAGAATCCATAAACTTCTGCAGCATGACTGCACATTGTGACAACTTGACTGAGGAGAGAGAGACACGTCTTTTCATCCGGACTGACTTCAGTGACATGTACTCGGCCGTCTCCTCTTGAGTGTTTTCCCTCAACTGTACAGAACGAGGCCTAAACCCTCAAAAAACAGATCCAGCCGGCTGCTTGGTCAGTGTGAGAAGGGCTGTCTGTCTTCATGTCTGTGTTACTGTAGGACAGGGACTATACATTTAAAGCACACAAGACATCTCCTCTTAACAGTGTGCACACTTTAAAATAACTTTAACCGATTGCTGCCCTTTCCAAGATCTATACCTAAAAATAACAACTAGAAAGACAACTTAAAGTTGTTCTATGCCGAATTTTAATAGGCTGATTCTACTTGGGCATCTAAATTGTCTTATGTTATTTGATTTGACAGGCCAGGTTTTTTCCTGTCATGGCTTTAGTGAAAATTTGGCTCAGCTCACAGGTTTGATTTTCAATTGTTTAATCCCCACCTCTAGAAACACATGCCCCTCCTGTTCTCCATTATGTTTTGTTTGACTGTATTTTTTCCACTATGCTCTTTTCATCGTCCCCACAAGAAAGGAAACCCGATAAAAGATGAAGATTGAAAATGTCTTTTTTGAAATAATATTGCAGTTGCATATATTCAATGCAAATAATAAAAGTACTCGACAGAAACTGTGTCGGCTTTCACACGGAGACATAAACCAGAGAGTCTGCATGCCTTGGAAACAAGATGAGATGGGTCTTCCAGTTCACTCGTCTAAACTCTGACACCTCGGGTTGCCAAGAGTGACCTCACCAGCCCCAGACACAGATCCATCTCTCCCCCGAGGGCTCTGGGAAGGAGGGAAGGGAGGACGAAGGGATGGGTGGAGAAAGAGGTGTTGGGGGTGGAAGGCGAAGGTAGGGTGGAGATGGAGATGGAGGTGGGAGGGGGGTCCTTTAGTGGAGTGTTGTGGTTACAGGTCTCCTGTTCTACCAGGTGTGCTTTTCACATAAACCTCACAAATCCTCCCGCGTCCGCCGGCCTAGTCGGCGATGGGGTGAAAAATGAAAAGGCCACAGAGAGAAAGAGATCTCACACGTCTCAGTGTGGGAGATGAACACACATGCATGCTAGTGTGACAACACCTGTTTGACTCATGTGTAGTGGAAGTTTTATAGTGGAAAGGATACTCAAAACCAGGGTATACATGTGCTTCAAGTCCCTATACTGGTAATAGAATTACACATTGTAAATCATCAGCTAGTTCAGTCATGAGTTTTTTATCGCATAAGGAAATAGAGAAAATATCTTTAACTCTGCAAGATAAAAACTTAACTGAAATTGTATATATCATGACCATATATTGTTTTTAGAGTTGATTTTATTGAAGATGGCCTATACTCCCAGAGTGGGATTCAGACATGGGTCTCATAATATGGTTTTGTTGGTCGTGGGTTAGACGTCAAAATTACGCCTCCTTTGCTTTGTTGGTCAACAAAGAATGCAAGTAAGCAGATGCTTGATTTAATTTCTCATTTAATCCACCTTTGTGTTGTTGCAATGTTATCCGAATTTCACCCGTTTCTTAAGAGGTTAACACTGTTTAAATACAAATGCCAAGTTGGAATGAACCGAAAATACATATTCTAAAAAAAAAATTTGAATGCATAATTCCATCACCATTTAGACCAGTATTCAAGGTATGGATGGAAGTCATTTTTTGGCTTAGGAAAAATTACTTCCCTTACTTTGTGAATTTATATTCACATATTCATATTTATATTCACATATTCACACATAACCTCATTTAGACTAATAATCAGGTTTGAGTGGAAAATTGTATATTTGTTTGCCAAGGCCTGGATGGACTTTGCAGTTGAAATTGTGGGAAAGGTTTTGCTCAATTTTTTTTTTTATATATATATATATACTGTATATATATATTGAACCCATTTGACACCTAAACCAAGTGTCAGCTGATTTTCCACAACACAATTTTAAATCTAAACTCCTGCATATGTCCGTTTGGGCATGTACATCTTGTGTTTCCATAAACTTTTCAGGCTCTTGTACTTTGATCAAAACCTGTGTCAGGAGGCTTATCCATTCAATACCCCTAAAGGTTTTAATAGAAGCTAATAAGACCACCAATCACCACTGTTCCCACTGTCCACTGGTATGTCTCCTGCTTAACTCTACATAAATCAGATGCAGCAGATGAGACTGGCTCCAGCCTAAGCTTCTGAACAGACAGCATACAGTAATACGACAAACTTCCCTGGGTCAGCATGCTGAAGCTTCCCTGTCATTAATTACAGTGCAGCCATTGTGTTTAACCGACTAAAGATCATCTAAGGATAAAGCAGATTATCTCCGGATGTGAGATCTGTGAACGTAAATATTCCACCTCTTCTTTCCTCTGTCTGTGGGACCAGGGGTTCCTCACATGGTGTCCATTATCGGTATGACCGGTTGAGACCACCAGGGCAGTTTTTTTACACAGCCGGCCAGATTCAGATTTCTTTCCTTTTTTATGATTCGTTTTATATATATATTTATGAAATTGAACCTACTGTTCAACTTCTTAAGTTAACATCCTTAAATGTATCACCTCTGTTATTTGACAGATTGAGTCATTGTCTTGGAAATTCAGAACCAACAAAAATGAATCAAGACAATTAAGGACAATTAGGCTAATAATTACTGTTTACTTTTTTTTAGACACATTTTTTTCTGTACGTGCAAATCATGACTATAATTTTTTTACTGCACCCATAGAACTAATCCATCTGCATGGAAAAGTCAATCTTGGCATGAGCTCATCAGCTAAATATCCCCTCTAAACAAATGGTGAGACAACTGGCTTTCTACTTCATTTTCAACAATAGACGTCTATGGTTACATGGTCTTGGTTACAGAAACATGACACAGTATTTTCACTCCAACACTTTCGAATGATTCCACTTCGCGCCCCCCCCCCCCACGGGCTCACACCGTTTTTTTGGTAATTTGTCCACAACTACCTTTTAGCATTTTCACAACTTTCTGAAGGAATGCAGTCTTACAAAATGCAGATGTGTCATCGCCGTACAGTACAAAACGTCTCTAGAGATCCATTAATACCCATGGTGCATCAGTGTGAAATTACAGTAATACTAAGGAGGTTGGGTTACAGGAATAATGACGGGCATTGGTCTTTTTGGTTTCCCTCATGTCCAAGGAATTCCCCTCTTTTTAAAATGTCATTGCATGGGTTTCACCTTCACTGTAACAATACACTGTATTGAAATGTATGAAGAATACCGGGAGATAATTAAAGGGGTACAGTATCATCTATTTAATCTAGTGACAATGGTAATAATCTCTCAATTGTAACTTTCAAATTTGACTCTAATTGTTCATATATTTTTGTAGATACAACATCTGTAGAGCCTGGAGGAAAAGTAAAATCATAACACTGCCACACATCTGGTCTCATCTCAGTCCCTCTGCAACACTGGGCAGACACGGCTTCGGTGGAGGGGAAGACCGCAGGACTCGGGGACATGCTAGTGCTCCGTTCAATTACCAACCAAGAGACACCACTCGGCTGATATGTCCTGTCACCCTTCTATAGAAATCCCCCTGATATCCTCTCCGCACATGCTCGCACTCGGGCGGCCAGACGGTGGCCTGAACTTGCTCTGTCACTCCACTGTACCCAGATTCCTACGGAGGAGGGAAGGGGCCCCCACGGGGACCCTAATCACTAAAGCAAAGGGTCATCCATCAAGCCAGGCTCAGTGGGGACACAAGGGGAAGAGGCATAGGAGCGATGTACAACATACGGGAGGGGAGAAGTAACCGGGAAAGACAGACAGAAGGAGGGGTTGGGGGGGGGGGGGCACTGAGAATCCAACAGATTGAAATACAATGAAGAGAGAAAAGAGGCAGAGCCGAGCCCTCTGTTTGTTTAGGGTCTGTATCTGTCATTGTGTCGCTGTCGTGGAGGGGTTACAGGGGTGTCTCTTGGACACTGGGGGCTGCCGTGCTCCACTGATGGCCCTGCGACTGAGCATATGTCACCAGTCTAGCGCGAACGAGGGCGCTGCCTCTGCTGAGGCACACATCATTAGCACCATCTGTGACAGTACCCATGAGGCCTTGGTGCACGCAAATACGCTGGTTTTGTTTTTTGTGGAAAGGGGCGGAAATTAGGGGAGGAAGGGGGCGCTACTTGTATATGTATGTAAACTGTTTCTTCCAGGGTCACGGCTGCTCAACTAGACCCTGTACTGATGGAAGAGGTGGGGGGGCAGGAGTGAGCCTTGTTTGAGGGTGTGAAAGTGAGGGGTGCATGTGTGTGAATCAATGTAGTGTCATGCATATGTACCGGCGAGTGCAGGAAGCCAGTATGGCAATGATTACAGCCCTTTGGGAGGGAGGGTGAGATGGGCCTGGGCTCCGCTCGCTGCAGTCGTGTTGAGTCCAGATAGAGGAAATGCTGGAATAATAAGAACAGGAAGGGTAAATGGCCTATCAAACACACCCCTTTCTGACCTCCCCAGAGCCCAGCCGACCAGGATGAAAGATCCAGCCACTTTCTTCTTCTTAATGGTTTCCTCGGTAATCAGCACAGCGGAAGTGCTCCAGTCCGGGGTGATTAGCCAGGGCTAGGATTCCTTAATCGCCCAGGCCCTGTTCTCATGCTTTGAAAAAAAAAAGAAGGAGGGAGCGGGAAGGAGGGAAGAGGAAGCAAGGGTGATAACAGCTCTGTGTGTTTAAAGAGAAAGCGAAGTGGGAGAGATGTTTGGATACACATTTTGGGAGAGCTAAAAGCTGAGATGTCACAGTTGACGTTATTTGGGTTCCTATGGATTTGTCTGGGTAGCTTTTATCTCCTAAACAAAGAGAGAAACTCAAGTTAATCCAGAGAAAACATGTTTGTTTCAGTAAATCCATAAAGTCAAGAGCGGAAGGACTTGTTCACTGGGAAAGTGGACAATCATAAGGTGACTGCTAATGTGACTGAAGCATGATTTTCCAGACAGTGATGACTCACGATGGGGAGCTCGAATTAAGATGGTGCAGACAACTGGCATAGATTAACCACATTCAGAGTGTTTTATTTGCTTTTCTTAACAGTTTTCAGAGGAAAACTCAACCTCAGAATCTCCAAGAAGGATTTGCTTTCACAGTGATTTGACTGCAGCCTCCAGTTTAAATAATAATTAACTCAGCCAGGCCATGCACGAGGTTACTGGCACTCAGCACTCAAAGTGCTTATATTCCTTTACTGTAAACACAGCTCTGCTTCCCATCAGCAGCTCACATAATTCTTCATTTGAATAATTCTGGATTATTTGGGATGTGGATCAGTCGTATAGTTTTACAGCAGCGCCTTGCATTGTGTACGGTGGTAAATTCCTCAGACAGTAAAATGAGAGCCTGTCTGTGGGCTGATGGTGACTGATGCTGGGGTCAGAGCATTTAGCCCAACCACAGACATGGCGTGAGAGTGTGAGTCACAGTTACAGGCAGGGCACTCTCTGTTCCTACAGGTTGCTACTATGCCCATATTCATTGGACCTGGGTATTCCCTTTATGAACAAGAACACTTCTTACCAGTATACAGCTCATGTTTACGGGAGAAACAATCCCATTCATTTTCTGATCGTATAGAGATTTTGATGATCAGCCGTAATATTTTAACCATCCAAGGTAGACATACCACAAGCTGCGAGGATTGTGAAACATTGTTATGTGCTCCTGTAGAAGCCACAAGTCTGTAATCTGCCGTGACAAGGAAAAATTCTAAACTACCCACAATCCTAAGGTGTAATAGCGATGTCTCTGACTGGGGGAGCTCACTGGTGCTATGGTAGTAATTACCACAAATTGTGAAAATCATTTTGGCTACGATCAGATGGTTCAGCATTACATTTTGTGTACCAGACACATTTTAAGAGATAAGGAAAAGTGTCTTAAGGGCTGAAAATCACTACAATATGGTTAGATTCAAGAAAGGATCATTGGCAATGGTTTATGGGATGTGTACAATAATTATGTTCACAGTCATATGCCTTTACCTATTTACAATTTTTTAATAATTAATTAATTTTTTGCTCCAAATCAAATGTTTTATGATCTTAATATATATCATTGCTTGTCGGACTGGTTCCAGGCTTAAAACTCTTTATAAGAACTTTCTGAAATGTCAATGGAGACAATGTATGGGAAATTACATCTACACTTCCCTCCTAAAAGTGTATAACCAACACTTGTATTGTTTCCCCACATATGGAGGGTGCAGATTTTTGGGGGTTTTGTTGCTTGACCACAAAAAATAAAATCATTTGATATTATCCAACACTTTCATAGGGTTAAGGTTAACAATAAAATACCGAAACAGGGTTAAGGGCAGTCATAAATGCATTCAAATAAATAACTGAATCACAAAACCAAGTGTTCCATCAAGACACTGATGGAGAAAATTCCTGTGAACACCCATGAAGATTATTTTCTCTGCACAGAAGCGACCTGGGAGGCTGTGAGGAGCGTGCAGGCCACCTGACAAACCTGACTTAGTGTTGTTGTGTCAGAAATGAAAGTGCCGCGCTGAACCATTATTATTTGTAGGTGCTGCTGCGGTTTTCCTTTCATGAGCCATATTCCAAAAGGCAATGACACTAACACCTGTTTTTCTTGCGCTGATATTCCCTTGCCGTTTAATCCGGCGTTCAGTTACCCTGTCAACAATGACAATGTACAGTGGCAACATTCTTCCAAAATACCTAAATACACAAACACCCAGCCCTGTTCGACACTGCCGGGATTTGTTTTCATTTAGGAATTCCCCTACCGAAGGCTGCTGCTACTTCTGTTCCCACCCAGTCAAACCCGCTTGTGCCTTATATTGTGTTCCCAAGTATTTTTCGGCGATCGCCTTACAGAGGTTGTTTTCCAAAATGTCTCCGGCATTGTGAACATGCGTACACCAGGTATCATATATGTTCACTTAGGTGCACGACAATAGGTGACCCCAGCCCGGACGTTTGTCTTTGAAGATTTTAGAAATATTTGAACTGCTCCAAAAAAGCTATGCTGTCACTCTCGACTAGGCGTTAGTCCTGGGGGCTAAACAGGTGTGTGTCTCCAGATGCACTTATCTCATACCTGCGTGCACATCTCACTCTTGACCTCACCCTCACCCCCACCCCACCCTTGTTTCAGAAATGACGGGGCGTATTTAGCTAACAATACCAAATTGCTTAAATGAACATGTCACATTCAATCATTCTGATGTCAAGCTGGTATATTGCTAAATCTCCCCAAACGGGAGAACTGACAGGAGAGCAGGTGAAGTGAAAAGGTGAAGGTGGATAAATGACTATGACTGTTAGCCTGTCCACATTCTTCTTTCCTCATGAAGGGCCTTTACTTCTTTGGTGACAAAAAGTATTAGTTTCCACCTGGTGTTAAAAAAAAGGTTCCCAGCGCAGCGTGTCTTCTGAACTTTTAACGGATGCTAAGGAGTGCTGCTGGGGCTGTGAAAGTCCCACGGTGCCGCAACCCTCTTGCCACCGCCATGAATAAAAGAAAAGACGCGTGGAAAGCGAGATGAAAGACGCAGACAGAAGATTGTACAAAGTAGATGAGACAGAACAAAAGATGCTCGACAGACAGACACACACACACGGGGCATTTCTGTCTCACCGTCCTGAAGTTAGTGAGCTGTCAGCGATCCTCCTCTGCCTGGTCTGTGAGCACAGCCCCGTGAGCGATGGCATTTCAAATAGCCTTATAAATCAAGAGTTATGTTATGTCACCCTGCCACTGCCATTAACACACAGAAGAGAAAAACCACCAACTCTTTTCTTCCCCTTTCTTTTCTGCAGCACATAGGGTTTGTATTACCGCGTGCATCCCCCTCTGAACCATTAATACTCCACATCAGGCCTGTACTCAGCCTGTTACTGTAATTTGAGAAATTTATCCTTATCGTGGGTCTACGTCTCGAGAAAACTTACTTGCGCTCGCGTCGTCGGGGGATCGGCGAGAAACTGGCCCCTGACCCACTTCGGCTCCTAAACTGTAGGTTAAGAAATGCTCTTCCTTCCCTCAACAGTTATTGAGGAGAAACCCCTGAGCAAGGCACTTGACCTCCAATAGCTGCACTGAAACTACTTTTTGGTTAATAGTATATAGGCTTTGTGTTTGTACAGGGCCGCCAAGGTGTGATATCTTCAAGTATACTTTTATCATTTCTACCATTGAATTAATAGGAATAACCTTAGGTGGATATAGATATTGACCCTTGGAGCAATAAGTGTATGAAACCACAAGTGACTTTTCCTTTGTTGTACCTGAGCAATAATGTCAACAGCTTACTTGAATGACGAAGGAACCAATTGTTGCGCCTCTGTGTCTTTTGCGATCTTTAAAACATTTTTCCCCTGCCCTGGAATGACCCTCTGCACCTGCCGCCAAAGGATTTCTCACAAATGCAAAAGTCGTCTGCGCCGCACGTAAGTCACAGCTCCCGAGGTTAAATGATAGGAATCATGCATAGAGAGGGCTAATCAGGAGTTCTCATTGCAGCATCCCCTGAGACTGATCCCTGGCATGTGACATGGCTGTCAAAACACAGAGGGATTGTTTTACCAACGCGCGCACGCCAACACATAAGCAGCTGCGCGCACCCACGCAGCCGTGCAAACACACACACACACACACACACACACACACACACACACGCATGCAAACACATGCTCTCAAGCATACGCAAGCACGCAAATCACACTGACAGATTGTTTTACCAGCTCCATAGGCTTGACTGACACCTATTCTCCGGGGTATCCTCCCAGCCCCCTGCCTCACGAGGTAGATAACATGCAACATTTTGGCACTGCAAGTTTTTTTGTTGGTGGCAAAAACACTACTTTACGCAGTTTAAGGTGTCTGTACAATATACCAAAAATAAATATTTAAACACACAGGATGACATTCTGCCGCTTAAAACGCATCATTTTGGACTATTTCAATTTCCCTTCATATTTCTTGGCATAAACAAAAAACAGACGCGCCAACGTGTGGCAGTCAGGTGCCCTGTTGGATTGTGTGTGCCATTCCATTAGCCAAATCACAAGCTTTTGAACATATCGAAAATCCAATAACCTTATTAAACCTTATTATGACAGTTAATTCTGTTGCTGCGTGTCACTATGGAGAATATATTGGTTAAATGCTTCCTGGGACAGATGTTACTTTGAGGCTAATCAGTAGTAATTGATGGCTCAATTCGGTTAGAGTGGCCGAGCTCTGGCCAGCGTCTGTGGCTCGGAGCTGTCGGGGGGGACGGAGCAGAGGGACGGGGACACTTTGCAAGTGCTTTGTAAAAGACCGTTTCTAGATCAGAGGAAGAGGCAACTGAATGCCTTGTGCCCGTATGATGACAATCTGTGGGGTAATGCCCTGTAGTAGCTGCTGAAGAAGAGGATGTATCTTACTTGATGGTTTCTCTTATCCTTGATAACTTCTCATACTCCTACAACATTTAACTTAAGTAACAGTACAAATACACTGACACAAATGTAGTCAGGCACATATACTCATTAAAGGGAAGAAAGTACTTTATTGTAGCCTGTTCCCTGATGCAACTACTACATTATAAACAGTGTAATATGTTTAATGCAGAAATCACACTGACTGTCAGATTCATATAGAATTCTGCAGATAATGCTCCCAAAACACATTTGCATTGTCATAAATTTGACTTGTAAAAATTGAAAAAACAATGTAAACATATGCCACTCATGGTATAAATGTAGTAGAGTACACATATTTTTTGATCTGTGAAAAATACCTAAAAATAAAAGTACTTAAGTAAAGAACAGATTCATGAAAGATATATTTAATTATCACTTTTATAACTGACGCACACAAATAGTTTTGTCATCTGGCCTCGATCTGTCAAGTGATGATCAATGTGTCTCGGGAAATTGTCTCCACTAAAGTCCAGTATAAACAGAATTGATACTGTACGATTTAAATATTACAATATCTCCTGTGAAAAGCACAACAGGCCACTGAGCAGGATCATGTTAAAGGCTTGTGTCTGATGTCAATGTGGTTTTGATTCGGGCTTTCTAAGCGGAACCTTGGTTTTCTATTCCAAAACTATTATAGGTGAATTGTTCAACTTTTTAATGAGAAAAATAAGCCGTGCGCCGTTCAATGATACTGATGTACGAGTCGAACCGAAGGATGTTTACCAGCAGTGACAGAAAGTAACCGGCGAAAGTCCCTGAAGACTTCTTCTAAATGAATAATCTGTGAATGAAGGCATGGAAAAACACTCTAATGATGCCCAGGAAAACATTTGACACCACAGCCTGTCGTGTTTTTCAATGGACCCTCAGACTTCACTTTGTTGCATTATACATCAACCATTACCCTACATATTACATTTGCAATCCAGGGGCAAATATTTTCAATTGTGGGTGGAGGTTGTGATTTGGGGAGGGGGGGGGGGGGGGTTCTATGCTCCGGCAATTTGATACCACAGCACTTGAGCCTTATCACCGGAGTGGCCGTAAGCTCCGGAGCAATTCATAATTGTGTTCTCTCATCTCATATTGCAGCAGCTCAAGTTTTTGACTTTTTTATTTATTTTTTACGCACACACACACACACACACACAGACTCACACAGATGTTTCATCACAGCACTTTTTTTGAAGGTACATTAAATGGTGTAAAGTAGCATCTTGCTCTCTGTGCACGTGTGTATATGTTTGTGTGTGTGTGTGTGTGTGTGTGTGTTTAAAGCAGGGTCCCTCCACCTGTGCTGGTTGGGGAGTTAATCCGGTTAGGTCCCAGTCTCGTCTCCACCGCTAAACAGAGTGTGGTTGAAGCTCCACGGTGCCCCGAGGGCCTGAGGCGCCTCTCCAGCCCAACGCCTCGGCCTAAGCGTGGCGCGGTAAGGAGATGAGACCGGCTTGGCCTTCGTTACAGAAATTAGATGGATCAGGGAGTAAACATAACCAGCTTTTTTTTTTTATATATGATCTCCCAGCTCAGAGCAGACAGACAGTGGGGAAAGATGGAGGAAGAGAAGGCAAGATTCCTCCTCTAATTACTTCATGGGTCACTTCTCCTGCAGGCAGATGTCAAAATCCAACACTTTCTGATGTGAGGAAGAGGACGGGAGAATGGGAGAGAGAGAGAGAGAGAGAGAGAGTACAGGGGGAGGGGGGGAGTAATGAGGACAGGAAGAGGGATGAAATATAAAAAGAGAGAAAAAAGAGTGCAGATTTAGGAGGAGAATAAAATAGGGAATTGGAGAGTGGGTAACAAAAATAAAGCAGGGGTTAGGAGGAGGATATAGGAGCGAGGGAGACTGGATGAAAGGAGAAAGTGAGGGGGGGGATTTGGCGAGGCAAGAAGTGGGGAGGTGGGTGGGGGGGGGGGGGGGGTAAAAGGCGATGGAGGACGGATCGGAAGGGGTGTAACGCGTTGTCAGGAGAAGTGGGTGAATGCGGCGGTGATGACACAGATCGGTTGTGGAGCCGCCGTGACCTGGGATGGCCCGTGTCTGGCAGAGAGGTAGCAGACGAACACGGGACCTTCCGATTCGCCACGTGCCCCCTGGCTCATTGCAAAACCACTGACGCCCGACTAAAACGACAGACCGGCGCCGCCACGTCAGGAGTTGTGCTTTACCCTTTAGTATCGCTGAGGTAACGCCCGCATGTCGAAGTTCCAAATGATCTCCTGTTGTCAAAGTGCTGAAGCAATCATGTTGACTGAGGACAGCATTTGAACTTCCGCCGAGGAGGTTACGTTGCACACAGCTATACAATGCAGCAATGTTATTATGAGAAGTTTTCATTGTGGAACTTTGCAAAATAGGGGCATTCGATTTTTCCTAAAAAGATGAAAGAGTCAAGCGTTTATTCTCTATTTTCTCCTTCTCAACGTTTCATAGTAAATAAAAGCTGTTTTTTCGTGGACTTATTGTCGTCACATGCGATGAACAGACCGCCGTGTAGAAAACCTTTCGCTAGCCAGACACAGTTTTCAGCCTGTGAGGAGATCTTCGTAAGCAATTTGCTGCATTTAGCTCCTCAGGATGTGGGCTCTTGTTTTCGTTTCACCCCAAGAACACATGGAAAACTGCAGAACCTGTTCATTTGGCAGTCAAACAAGTACCTCCACAATGAGCTTGCTGTGTGGGTCAATACGTTCCAGTATTAAAATACAATGCAAAGGTCTACATGTATCGAGTCTGACCAAGGATATCAGTCCAAAGCCAACACCTCCACGTGTCAAAGAGAAAGCAGCGAGTGTTGCAGGTGCTTAGGATCCAGTGAAATCTAAAATATACTCTTAGGTTGATTTGGTTTGATTGCCTCATCTACAACACTCTCATCTGTATGAACTGATTTGCAGCGGAAACCAAATCCTACAGCCGAATACTCACGGAAAGTGAAATGATTAGAGGCCTCATATCCGTCGGAGGGCCCTTGCATCTGCGGACACACACAACTCCCACACGCGCAAACACACAGGACCTGTGTTTGTGGGTGGTTTGGATTTTTTTTTTTTTTACAGTCAGCGGTGTAGTGCGGGGCTCTCCGAGGCCAGATTGAGGCTGATTTGGTCTCAGTGAATATGTCTCACTCCCCCCCTCAGCAGAGCTGGCATGCCCCCGGGTCCTGCTGATTTGTGGGCTGCCTCTGTCAAAGCTAGGAACCATTCAGGCCTCGAGGAGACGTATACTACACTAAACACACACACACACACACACACAAACACAAAATCATGCACACACACATAGCGCAATGTTTATCCGTGTGTAGCTGCAGTCATAGAACCTGCCCTCTACCACCTCACATGCAGATATACCACACAGGAGAAGGATGGATAGATAGATAGATAGATAGAAGCTAAGCAGATGGAGATCCCCTCAGCAATGACTTCTAAGCTCTGGTCCCAAGGGGCTGCTGGGATTTTCATTTCAATGGCTCCTTAATATTCATCACTTTCCCTCTCCCCACTCCTTGTTTAAACCCTTCTGCTGGCTGCTGGAGGTGCACAGTCCCCCGAAAAACTGGCAACCCAGCCTGGCCAGGAGAAGGGGAAACAAACAATGGGTTAGACTGGTCATCAAGTGGGTGGATAAAGCTCACAGACTTCATCCACAGCACATCGCAGCAACCTCCCTCTCCATCACGCACACTAAATATAGCCCGTAAGAGCTGAGAGCCAACACAGTGCTCTTGTTTTAAGGAAGAGCTCACTTATCAAGTCAAATATCCGCGCAGCCTCTCAAGCCGCCCTTTGTCTCCACTCCTCTCCGGCCTCTCTGGCTTCTCTGGCCTCCGACGGCCTCTGCTCGAGTGTTAAGAGAACCCATTGACATCCCCGGATTAACATATGTTAAGGGGGTTAAATGAAAATGCCATTATCGTGGTTTAAGGGGTGAAAAGCGGCCTGTGGGATATTATACTACCCACTTGAAGCTATGAATGGCTAATGCTAAACAGCACTTCATTATGAGAGCACGCCTCATTGACAGTGTCTTTCAGAACTGGGAAAAAAAATCTCCACTTGAAAAGCTGTTGAAGTTAAACGGCCTGAATCCGAGCAGGTTGGGTTTATACAGCGAGGAGCGTGCAACTTATCACGGGTAAAATAATACACTGCAGTGATCCAGTGCTTTGACAGAGTTTACATTTGTTTCTGTGAGCATGCATTGTGTGGAGTTTCTTGTCTGGCTTTTTTTTCCTTCCATTTAGTGCATTCATGAAGAATATGTGTGCAGACAGTGGCTGCACAGCAAAGTTTTCCTGCTGCACCAAATGTAATTTTACCTCAAAATATTAGACTGGAGTTAGGCTTTGGATTTAAGAGATTGAAAAAAGGCTGCTTAGACACAGTGGGTTTGTGAAGGCAGTGTGGTGTCAGCCAGCTGCATTGACAAATCAAATTCATGTAAATAACAAAATCATTTTACTCCAGGATCCAGATTCAATGATTGTCACTGTGGAAACTTACTGAACAGAATTTTTAACCAATTTTCATAATAGTATTATTATTCTTTACTGACCTTCTTGGATCATGTATTTAATCCCAAACAGTAGCCACATCAGGTAAAATAAATATATATATATATGAAATAATGTAAAATTAAAAGTCACAAATTTGTGGAAAAAAGTCAGATTTTTTTGGGAATAAATTGATTTGTGACTCAGCAAATACAGATTGGACAGATGCAAGGAAATGAATTATAACATCTACAGGCAGTTTAAATTGGATTTGTTATTTGTCTATATAATAGTGCATATATAGTACAATAGGTTATTTAGTACATCCTGCACAGTTTAAAACAAGCAGGGGTTGCAAGGACAGTAATTCCTTCCCTGTATCTAGCTCAGCTCATTTTAACTGAGTTTGTTATGTCTTTTGTCTCATCGCAGGCCGGAGAGAAAAACGTCACAATTCTTAACATGTCCTACTGTGTTATTTATTTTTCAATATCTTGTCCCGTATCAATAATTTTACTTTTTCTGGTTCTTGCGGCTCCACATCAGCAACAAGGCTCCTTCACATCCTCTTTTTTCCTGAATGAAATTTCAGCCTCTTAGCTCTGCTCACCACAAAACCTTGCCTGTGTAACATTGTCTGTCAGAATGTGGTCTTGTAAAGAGTTGGGAACCCAAACTCCGCCGAAGAGCGTTAACTTTATACGAGCGCATTTCTCCTCGCGGCTCCTCCATGTTGAGCTGCTTGTTTCCAGCTGTAATGACGCTCGAGATTGGCCTTTTCCTTTCTCTGTGACCGCAACCCTGAAAACTGGGCATGCTAGCTTCTCCTTTCCTGCAACAACACGAAAAACCATTTGACCAGTTCTACTGGAAAACATTCAACATCTACTTTTTTCTTTTCTTGACAGCGGCCATGTTGGTTGTCAGGGACGTGTGAGTTTTGTCGGATCTGACTGTGACCTGGAGGTTACCGCCACAAGGGGCCAACCTGAATGATATATGGTCAAATTCAATTTGATGTTATTTTCTTTGGCCGTAGAAGACAAGTTAATTGCTGTAATGATAATTTTCTTATATTTCTCTGTTGTTTTTCTTCTGTTTATGTTCATGAATTGTCTTTTGGGCCTTGCACCCACGCCTGCTATTAATTGAAATCGCCTCTTTGGCTTTAAATATTCAGTTACCAGAAATGTTTAGGTTTCACAAAGACATACTTTTGCTATTACCACCGACTGACATGAAGTTATATGCATCGCAAGCTATGACTCCTTTGATCCAGATAAACGCAGCTGTGCTCCGACATCAAACCAGAAAATAATCAGTTTGTGGCGGATTACCATCGCTATAAGGTGTCTGCGCTTATGCACTAATTTCAGAGGTCATTCTTTGGTCTGGAGCCGGGCCTGGATGTGGCACCGGCTCGCTGGAACAGTGCGAGGATGTGGCCGCAGGTATTCATTACAGAACAGGGGAACTGTGACGGGGTTTTCCAGAATTCACTGCTACTGACACGGATCTGAGGAGCAGGTGAAATAGAGAGGCATTATTCTGTGTTGTGTCATCTCCACAGAACGGATCTGGTTACTGCCGTCCTGTCTCACAGGAAAGAAATGGTTGTTGTCATTCTCAAGTGTGCTTCTGAATGAAGGGACAGAGTGGGAATAGGTAAACAGGTGCATTTCTGATATATAGAACAAGCTGAAAACACACATTCAAAACAAGTGACAATCTATGTTAACCATTGGTTTGATGTCAAACTATTTGTGTGTGTGTGTGTGTGTGTGTGTGTTAGGAAAAATGTAAATATCAAATGGTTGTAGGAATCGTATCATTGATTTAACTCTCTCTGCAATAGATAGTCACTTAATGGATATTTATTTTCAACTAAAAACTAGACTTCAGGACAGTGGATACCTCCGCCGAGGCCCAACAATCCCCTTATGAAAATGTAAAACTAATTGCGTTCCACTAAGCCAAGATTCAATACACTTAAGATATCAAGTTGAATCATTGTCAGTGTCATAGACAATGATCACAGACAGATTTTCTTTGGTTTTCTTTAGTTTTTTTTTATTTGACATGAAGAACTTACAGCTGCAGCTTGGTACCAGACATCAGGCCAGGCCGTCTGTTCCCAGTGACTCTGCTCAATTCAAAGCTCAAAACCAACGTTCCCTGTGGTTAACATTGTTTAGATTATACTGAAAAAAACAACAACCATGATTTGCATTTGCCTGTATTAAAAGACACACAAAGTTTACATCATGTCTGGTTTATTTAAAACTACATAAAACAAGTTTTGCTCCCTCAACCTTATTTTGATTTGAGCACCTCCACACCAGCAGCCCCCCCCCCCCCACCACTCACATGTATGCATGATCACAGACCTGCATACTGCACTGTCAGTTAAAATTTGCAATGGAAAAAACTTTAGGCTGGCATTGCATCACATTCATACAACTGATTAATGTATTATCCCTATAATAAAAGGGATTTGCATGGCTATCAATTCGTTATATCATTTCTAAACACACTGTTATACAATTGTCCCAGATAGGTGCATGTCTTTGAACCTGTTTTGCTGCAGCTTAGCCTTTGCTGAAGTACCTGTCTCAGGTATTAAAAGCAACACTGAACTATGCAGGAAAAGGAAGTCCGCCGAGTGTCGATGTGCATGACACCTGTCAAGAGAACCCAGAGGTCAGAGGTGGCATCTACTTCTCTTCTCACCGAGGGAAGGGAGCAGGTAATCCGATCTCTGTGAAGTCACCGGTTGAGATTTTGGAATCCATTGTGGGCGGCAGCAGGGCGCGGCGCTAAGAAGAATTGATGAGTGCGCGGTTGAATCTGTCATGTGTCAAAGAGCAGCGCTCTGTAATTGTGTTACTTTTGAAACGCTTTCCAAAAAAAGTCAAAGAGCAACAGCAGATGCTGCGTCCGAGGCCGAACAAAAGACTCTGCCGACAAGACGGCTTATTAAATGAGGTCACGGCAGGAGAGTGAATATTGTTACGCCTCAATAGTCGGCTGATGGACTACAGGCTAAAGTCATCTTCTAGATTGTGACAGCTTGTTTAATACAGTGCAGTCGTTTTACATGTTTGGTTTCAAGTGTTAAACAGCTCTGCTTCACTCAATCCCATCATAGCCTGACATGTTACACAACACGTTGACTAAATCTTTGTATGGATACATTTCTATATCCTGCTCATCCCCGGTCTGGCTCCGCGCGTCAGATTAACAATATAATATATATATTGGTCTGCAGATAGTCAGAGTTTGTCGCTGCCTTTCAGCCCCCCAACCCCCCCCCCCCCCCCCAAGTCTCTGCAGACCAAGTAAACACAGCTAATAGAAAATAATGCCAGCCTGATTAACCTGCATTATGACATTGTTTGCGTAGAACATCACTAGCAACCAGAGTCATTTCTCAAGCCAGAGAGTAAGAACAACCGCCTGTAGATACTTTTGGTAGAAAGCACAACAAAGAAATTATTATCGAATAGAAGGTCAAATAGGACATTTAGCAAAAAAATTATCATATTTAAAATTAATGATTTGTCTGAACCTTAAATTAAGACAAACTATGTCCTGGGTCCCGTCTCTAGAACCTAGTTTGTGATCAATTCAGTGTTGATGGACTAGGGTTAGGGTTAGGGTATATACATAAATTGGTATTATTAATGAAGAATGCTAATTCCATCGGCTGGTTGTTAATGACTTGATTTATTATTCCAGACATGGGTGAAAACATGTAAATTTGGCTCTTTGGTTTGCATAGACACAAATGCAAAAACGGTATAATCCCAATAGTCATAATCATAATAATCAAAAGTTAAAATTACTTATTTTTTAACATTCATACCATATGGAATTCCATCTAAAACAATATACTCCATTTAGTAGAGTGCATTCCCCCGCCAAGAGCCAACAGTCCCCTCATTTAACCACATTTAAATTCACTAGATCTAGATTTGAATCAATACAGTAATCAATACAGTGCAGACCCAGATTTAATCCGGATCTATCAATCTGCACTAAATTGCACAAAGAAAAATTAAAACATGCATGAATTTTTTCATCATGATCCGTGAATTACTCTCTGAGATTGACAAAAAAGTTATTTTGAATGCCCTAACTCACAATGTAAAAGGAGGTCAACTTTGTTTTCCTGGATGTGCACCCTGATTTTGATCTGTAACAATATTACATGATTTCTTTCATGACCAATAGTACATATTTCCTGTAAGGTTCATAGAAATCATTCCAGTAGTTTTTGCAAGTTCCTGCTAAAAACAAACAAATAGACACTAATGAAAACCTTTGTACATAAGTAATACATATTATTTATGTAACTAACGCAGCTAATATCTGAAGTTTTGTGAAAACAGGTAGCAACAAAGTGTAAAAGTATCTTAATCCTGTTGAGTGATGGATGAAGGGTAAAGTTTATCCCTCCATAGTTCTCTCAGGAAAACTCTTGCCTCGCCGTGTGACAGACCCAGATCATGTGACCAGGCAGATGAGGAAGCGTTGACAGAAGACTCCCTTAAAATGCACGTATAATAAGACGCACACATACACAAAACACAATCTTGTGAAAGGTGATACCTTGTGAAACTCCTTGCAGGCTCTTAAGGAGGAAGGAGGGATTAGGAGAAAAGGATGGAGAGGAGGGGAAAAAAGGACAAAGATGGGAGCGCAAACCAAATTCATGCTCTTTTTTTTTTTTTTTTTTTTTTTAATACTCTTTTCATCCATGCACTATCTGTCTGTCTGTCTCCTTCCTTGCAGCTAAGAACCAGAAGTGATTGTCCCCCATTGGTCCCAGGGTCCCCGCGGTGGAGGCCCACCCTAGAGCTACGCTCCCAGACACGGAGTCTGATGAGGAGCACAAGGCCACGAAGGCTTACTCTGAAAGCCCTGGGGAACCCCCCCCCCACACACACAGAATGGCAGAGCAAGAGAGAGAGAGAGAGAGGCAGGCGAGCACAAATGCATGCAGAGGCGAGCAGACACATGTACAATCGGCCAGACATACACAGTTCACATATGAACTCGCAAACAGACAGATAAACACAAAAAGCAGGTGGATGCACTTACTCACTGGCACACTCACACACACACAGACTGGCACGGCATCAAAATCAAAGCAAAACCACCCACCAACACACACACACACACACACACACACACACACACACACAGCCGCTGGTTCTCCCTGGCACAGCAACCTGCTATCACATCAGATCGTGTAACAGTAGTCTCCCACAGAACAACCGCACACCAAGTTGATATTTTCACTTTTTCTGTTCATTTCCGATCTTTATTTACAAATGTGTCACGATGGGATTGACGTTGGCGTTCACTGTGGCCGTTTCAGTGAAATTGGCACGAATGAAAACAATACTCCAAGTTCGTTCAGGCATGTGTCAGTCTGTTTCAACGCTATTACTACTTTGAGAACATATTTAATAAACACAAGTTTACTTTTCCTGAGGTTATAGAGTAACAAAGTCATTATTGTTGCAGATGTAGTACAAGTAC